>NC_081411.1:135370449-135670449 GCF_030272615.1 Cryptomeria japonica
CTTACTAAAGGATTTTTACAACACTATATAAGTGTAGCACCTGGTTAAAGGATTTACAATTTACAACTTGGTTAGAGTATTTTACCCTATTAAAGGTTTTTCTTACAACTTCAAAATATTACAATATAATCATTACAAATATCTACAACTTTACATCTGAAATGGTAAAGCAGATTCTATATGCTCTGAATAAGATTACCTAGCTTGTAGCATACCTCGGTAACCCATAATGTAACTCGGTAAACCCTTCTATTTACTCTATTCTTTGACTATTCCCTAATAACCTTCTCGGTGACCTCTTTGTGTCTCTGTAACAGTCCTCCTTCATGCATACATAGTTATCTCACATTTCTTGTTGTATGTCACATATGTCTAACCCTAGAATCATGTTGTATAAATAGATCTCTTATAGTGGTGATCTTATTCATTGCTTTGATCTTACAAAAAGATTCTTCAAATGAATAACTAAACAAAATATCTCATTGGTTAGATTGACCTTGTAATCATACACAATCTCCTAATGCAATTCAAAATGCAAAAATGGTTAGATGTGCCTCGATGTTGTAACACGTTTTCATGTGTATGTCTAGGTTCAATGTATTTGGTAAAATGTTTCACTCTGTGATTATCAACTCGGTGAGTTAACTTTACCATTCGGTAGCCATGAAACTTTACTTGGTGAATACTGTGTTCTGTGACTGCTTTCTTGTGTAACCAACTAGACTGTTCATACCAACTTCTCTGTGTGTACCAACTGCATGATTCAGTAATACTAACCGACTAGAATATATAATATGACTTTGGATATGAAACTAATGGCAATTTGATAACTAGTAACAGTGCAGACCCCATTTGTATACACTTACTATCTGCAGTAGTATCATCTGATTGTGGGTAAGGTTTCCCACCATGGTTTCCATGTACAAATATTGGTGTTATGTGTTGTGGATGTTATTCTCCCTTTTGTTTCATGCATTAATCTTTACCGGTATTGCAATTAACTAATAAAACTGTCTACCGGTATATATGACTGGTTTACCGGGATTAAGCATTTAGTTGGTTAAGTTGTTTTTGGTTTGAATTTATTTGGAAAATTGATTCACCCCCCCCCCCCCCCCTCTCAGTTGTCTCTAGGACCTAACAAGATCATCCAACATAACTTTAATGTTAAACATTTATTGCACCTTAAAGTTAAGTATTTAGGGCATAAAAAGGGCATTTAACAATTATTTCTCACATTGTGTTTGAAACAAAAGAGAAGAAGATTGTGTAGATAAACCTGAGCTTGAAAGTATTCAACAAATATTTCTTGCATCCAGTTGAAGACAAACAAGTATTTTCTAAGCTAATTCTTCATAACCTAGAATTCGATAATTTCATCTTCTAGTTCTGGTTTGGTGACTTCACTATTTATTGAGATAATAGATAGAGAAAGGCCTAAATTGAAGAAACATCGATACAAATCAATGGAAGATGATCCAAATGGAGCATTTTTGTCTATTCCATATGGCGTTTTGTATGTTAAAGATATTAGGGTGTATATCCACTACAATATTCAGGAGCTTGGTGTTAGGTCCCGGGAAGGACAACTAAGAGGGGGGTGAATCAGTTGTTAACTAGTTGTTAATAATTTATAGACCAAATGCAATTTAATCCAACTTAAACTTAATGCCTGTAAACCAAACTTAAGTGCTGGTAAAATAGATTAATAGTTATAGTAGTACCGGTTTAACTTAATGCATAAAACAAAAAAAGAAACAACATCCACAACACATAACACAAATATTTTCACATGGAAACCTGATAAGGGAAAACACACGGTGGGAAATCTTACCCACAATCAGATGATACTACTGTAGATATTATGTGTATACAAATGGGGTCTGCACATGCAGTAAGGCCAACCACCTAGAGGTCACTGCTTAATCACAAAATAGGAGTCACACTGACTATGTTGGTATTTTGGTATGGTTTTGTCATTGATGTCAACACCTACTAAAACACTAGCACTTCGGAGATCTAGTAGCATTCACCGACAGACAAGTAACTATTGCATAGTTACTAGTATATGGTTCACCGGCAGGATATAATCATCACCGGCACTTGTAATGACATGGAAGACACCTGGTAATGTCGAAGACATCATGGGGACACCTTGTTTTGAAGAATTAATCATTGGTATATTCATACTTGCATATTTGCTTTTACCGGCAAATAGGTCCAGGTTATCTAGGGTTAAACAAGCAGGTTTAACTCTTCTAGATCAGCATGGCACGCTATGGAGATAATTAATTAATGTTGTAAATGCATTGAGCCGACATGTTCAATCAATTATTGCATCAAATATTGTATTAGTTGTAAAATGATTTTATTATAATATCTTATAGAGCTGACCTACTATAATTGGTGTTAGGTTATGGTATAAATATAAGATCTTAAATGCAAGATCGAATGTGGAATGCGAAGAAGGTTGTGTGTGAAGGTATAGAAGAGCTATACATGAAGACATCATTTGAAGCTAAAGCTAGGGTTTTGTGAAAGCATATCAACATTAAACTAGTACTGAATCCAGCATATGTAAATGCTATTTTAAGTAGTACATTATTATTGGATTTAACCATCCAATTGTAGTTAGTGTGACTCCCATTTGTGTTTGAGCAATGAGCACTAGGCTATTGGCCTTTTTGCATGTGCAGACCCCATTTATGTACACTTACTATCTGCAGTAGTATCATCTGATTGTGGGTAAGGTTTCCCACCATGGTTTTTCCCCTTATAGGGTTTCCACGTACAAATATTGGTGTTATGTGTTGTGGTCGATTTTCTCTTTTGGTTTCATGCATTATTCTTTACCGATATTACATTTATCAGTTAAATTGTTTCACTGGTATCACAGACTGTTTCACCGGTATTAAATAGTAAATTATTTAAGTGGTTTTTGGTTTAATATTTGGACAATTGATTCACCCCCCCACCCCTCTCAGCTGTCGTCGGGACCTAAAAATTGGTATCAGAGCTGAGTCCTCTTTTTGCAGAAGCTTAATAGCTTGAGGAGATCCAATGTCTAGCAACTATTTTAGGAAAGACAGTCCTAAACTTGATGGAACTAACTATGGAATTTGGAAGATCAGAATGGAGACACATCTAAATTGTATTGGAAAGGATATCTGGAAAGTTACAAAGAATGGATATACTACTCCTACAACAACTCAACCAAATCCTCCAAATCTGACTAAAGATGAAGAAAATGATTGCAAGGCAAGAGAAGCACTTTTGAGCGCATTATCAGATTAGCAAATCATGGGATTATTAGATAGATCTATTGCTAAAGCTATATGGGATCATTTGGAAACATTGAATGAAGGAGATTCCACAGTCAAAATTTCAAAACTTGAAAGCTTCCGGGTCAGGTATGAAAATCTGAAATTGGAAGAAGATGAAAGAATTTCTGCTTTTATGGAAAGAGTAAATGAAATTGTTTCGGGTATTAAATGTTGTGGAGGAACCTTAAGTGAAGATGAAATTGTTTCAAAAGTCTTAAGAGGTTTTCCACTGGCATATAAAATGAAGGTTACTACTATAAATGAACTTAGAACAATGCCTAACACATCAGTAACTAGGGATACATTGATTGGAAAAATATCATCCTTTGAGATTGAAGAATTTGGTCCTCCTACTACTATAAAAACAAATCTAGCTTTCAAAGCATCAACATCATCTGCATCATCATTTGACAAATCTGATTGCAAAGCCTTTTATGCAAGAGAGCTTGAAGAAACTAGGAGAGAAAATGAAGAACTTGAAGAACTTGAAGCACTATTTGCAAGAAAAATGCCTAAAGGTCTAGTTGGAAGTAAGTATGAAGGTAAAGCACCCTTTAAATGTTTCAACTACAATAAGATTGGTCATATGGCTTCAAGATGCCCTGATAGACATGCTAGGTTAAGAGAAGAAGCTAGAAGAACATACAAGCCTAATCCTGAATATCAGAAATATAGATTCAAGAAAAATAAGGACAAATCTTGTTATGTTGCTGATGAAGGAGTAACTGATGATTCTGATGAGGATCTGGCAGACAATGTATGGGTTTTTGTTGCTATAACAGAAGATCAACTGGCACCTGCAGTGCAACTGGTAGAATAGGCCTTGGCAGCAAAAGTTGAAGTAAAGGATGAGTGGATCATTGACTTAGGATGCTCACATCACATGACTGGTGACAAAAGTAAATTCTTTAACTTTCAAGAATATAATGGAGGTCTAGTAAGATTTGGTAATGACAAAGCTTGTTCAATTAAAGGTAAGGGTTCACTATCTCTTGATGGTAAGCATAACACTGAAAATGTTTACTATTTTGAAGGTTTAAAGCATAATATTTTGAGTGTTGGTCAATTAGTAGAGAAAGGATTTCAGTTACAATTCAAAAATGGTAAAATCAAAATTATGAATAAAACTGGTTTAGAAATTGCAACCAGTAATCAAACCAGAGGTAATATCTTCCATTTGAACAACAGTGAAAAGACATGTTTAATTGCACACATTGATGAAAGTTGGTTATGGAACAAAAGACTTTGTCATGTAAATTTTGATTACATGGTAAAAATCAGTACTACTAAGGCAGTTAGAGATTTACCTAAAATTGTCAAACCTCACAACACAGTGTGTAAGGAATGTCAATTTGGAAAATAGGTTAGCGCTAGTTTTAAAAGTATTCCAGACAAATCAAATAATGCTCTTGATTTAATTCATACTGATTTATGTGGTCCAGCTAGAACTAAAAGCTTGCAAGGTGATAGATATTTCATGCTAATCATAGATGACTATTCTAGAATGTGTTGGGTTACTTTTCTCAAAGAAAAATCAGAAGCACTTGAAAAGTTTAAACTATTCAAAGCAATTTGAAAATGAAACCGGTAAGAAAATCAAATGTTTAAGATCAGACCAAGGAGGTGAATTCACATCTAAGGAATTCAATGCATTTTGTGAAGTGAATGGAATCAGAAGACAGCTATCAGCACCTCGAACACCACAACCTAATGGGGTTGTTGAAAGGAAAAACAAAACTATCTTGGATGTAGCAAGAAGTATGTTATCAAAAGAAAACCTACCACATAAATATTGGAGAGAGGCAGTAAGCACAACGGTCTATACATTCAATAAATTCCATATCAAAGGTGAAATCGGTAAGACCCCTCATGAACTATGGTCTGGTATTGTTCCTACTCTTAAATATTTTAGAATTTTTGGAAGCAAATGCTATATTAGGAGAGATGAGTATATTGGAATATTTGATCCTAGAAGTGATGAAGGAATATTTCTTGGTTATTCATCTAAGACCAAAGCATATAGATGTTTTAACAAAAGATTGCAGAAAATTGTTGAAAGCACAAATGTAAAGATTGATGAACAATTCAGAGGAATTTCAAGGTATATGGATTATGAACTGGCAACAACAATTCTATCAAATGAATCTACACCTTATCCACTGGCACAGAATGAAGATCCAGTTACACCGGTATCATCTGAAAATTCCACAGTAACTGAGGAACAACAACAAACAAAGACACCCCGGTATGTAAGATTGAATCATTCTAAAGATCAGATAATTGGAAATAAATATAGAGGAATTATGACAAGAGGAAGATTGGAAAATGAAGAGGTATGTCTTATTTCTCAAATTGGGCCATCATCAATTAATGAAGCATGTGAAGATAAATTTTGGATTAAAGCTATGGAAGAAGAATTAGAGCAAATTGAAAAGAATAACACTTGGACATTAGTTCCCCGGCCTAAAGATAAAAATGTTATTGGAACCAAATGGGTTTTTAGAAACAAACTTAATGAAGATGGTAAAATAATCAAAAATAAAGAAAGATTAGTCTGTAAGGGATATTCTCAAAAGGAAGGAATTGATTACAATGAAACCTTTGCACCGGTAGCTACAATTGAGGCAGTGAGATTATTTTTGGCTTTTGCAGCTCATAAAAACTATAAGGTATATCAAAAGGATATTAAATGTGCATTCTTGAATGGAATTCTTGAAGAAGAGGTTTACATTGAACAACCTGATGGATTTTCTTTAACAAAAGACAAAGATATGGTTTGTAGGTTAAAGAAAGCTTTGTATGGGTTGAAGTAAGCTCCAAGAGCTTGGTATGCAAGATTAGACAAGTATCTTTTAGAGATTGGTTTTTCTAAAGGTAATGCAGATAGTAATCTATACTATAAAGTAACTAATGATGACATCTTGGTTATAGAAGTTTTTGTTGATGACATAATCTTTGGAGGAGAAGATGGATTATGTAAAGATTTTTCTATCAAAATGCAGCAAGAATTTGAAATGTCTATGATAGGAGAAGTAAAATTCTTTTTAGGATTGCAAATCTCTTAGACTAACAGTGGTATATTTTTGAGTCAATCAAAGTACTTAAAAGAGCTACTAAAGAAATTTGGGATGGAAAACTCTAAACCGGTAAGTACACCTATGACTACAAATGACAAATTATCAATAAGAGATGAATCAACACCTGTTAATCCAACCAGGTACAAATCTATGATAGGAGGTTTACTATATTTGACACAAACAAGACCATATATTATGAATGTAGTATGTATTGTTTCAAGATTTCAAAGTAATCCTAGGGAAAATCATGAATCAGTAGTAAAAAGGATTTTTCGGTACTTACAAGGCACTACAAATCTTGGATTATGGTATCCTAGAGATGAAAATTTTGAATTATGTGCATATATAGAAGCAAATTGGGCAGGAGATGTAGATGACAGGAAAAGCACCACCGGTGGAGCATTTTTCCTTGGAAGCAGATTAATTTCTTGGTTAAGCAAGAAACAGAGTTGCACATCTTTATCAATAGCAGAATCAGAATATGTTGCAACAGCAACAAACTGTACATAGGTATTATGGCTTAAACAAATGTTAAAAGACAAAAAGGTAAATTGCAAGGAACCTATGACTATCTATTGTGATAACACTGTAGCAATTGATATATCCAAGAATCAGGTACTACATTCTAAGACTAAACATGTTTCTATCAAACTAAACTTTCTAAAAGAAAATGTTGAAGCAAAACAGGTCAAACTGGTTTATGTAAACACTAAAGAGCAGATTTCAGATATTTTTACTAAACCTCTACCTAAAGAGACCTTTGAATATCTCAGAGATCAGCTTGGGGTCATACCCCCATTGCTAGACACTTAGAGAGTTGATAACTGTCATCAACCGACAGAATTAACAGAGATACATTCTTAAATCTAGCTTTGATGAGGAAGCTACTTCTCAAGGGGAGTAGATGGTATATTGAAAATAGTTGGTATTTTGTATGTGAAACTAACAAATAATATTCTGTTGTAACTTTGGAATTTGATGTCAAAGGGGGAGAGATTGGTATGAAAAACACAGAAAGATACATGTTACCCATAGGGGGAGAGATTGGTAAAAGAGATTATTGGTTTTTGGTATTTGGCATTTTTGTTTTGGCACTTTGATGGTTTTTCCATCTTGTGTTGCCATCAATGCCAAAGGGGGAGATTGTTGGTATTTTGGTATGGTTTTGTCATTGATGTCAACACCTACTAAAACACTAGCACTTTGGAGATGTAGCAACATTCACTGACAGATAAGTAACTATTGCACAGTTACTGGTATATGGTTCACCGGTAGGATATAATCATCACCGACACTTAGAATGACATGGAAGACACCTGATAATGTCAAAGACATTATGGGGACACCTTGTTTTGAAGAATTAATCATTGATATATTCATACTTGAATATTTTCTTTTATCGGCAAATAGGTCTAGGTTATCTAGGGTTATACCGACAGGTTTAACTCTTCTAGATCAGCATGGCATGCTATGGAGATAATTAATTAATGTTGTAAATTCATTGAGCTGACATGTTCAATTAGTTATTGCATCGAATATTGTATTAGTTGTAAAATGATTTTATTATAATATCTTGTAGAGCTGACCTACTATAATTGGTCTTAGGTTGTGGTATAAATATAAGATCTTAAATGCAAGATTGAATGTGGAATGCGAAGAAGGTTGTGTGTGAAGGTATATGTGAGATTTAGTAGAGCTATACACAAAGACATCATTTGAAGGTAAAGCTAGGGTTTTGTGAAAGCATATCAGCATTACACCGGTACTGAATCTAGCATATGAAGATGCTATTTTAAGCAGTACATTCTTATTGGATTTAACCATCCAATTGTAGTCAATGTGACTCCCATTTGTGTTTGAGCAGTGAGCTCTAGGCTGTTGGCCTTTCTGCATGTGCAGACCCCATTTATGTACACTTACTATCTGTAGTAGTATCATCTAATTGTGGGTAAGGTTTCCCACCATGGTTTTTCCCCTTACAAGGTTTCCATGTACAAATATTGGTGTTATGTGTTGTGGTTGATTTTGTCTTTTGGTTTCATGCATTATTCTTTACCGGTATTACATTTATTAGTTAAATTGTTTCACTGGTATCATAGACTGTTTCACTGGTATTAAACAATAAATTGTTTAAGTGGTTTTTGGTTTAATATTTGGACAACTAATTCATCCCCCCTCTCAGTTGTCCCCGAGACCTAACAGACTACACAATTGGATGGTTAAATTGAATGATAATGTACTACTCAAAATAGTATCTCCAATGTTGGATTCAGTATCGGTTAAGCTCTGAACGTGAGTGTCAAAACACCTTCATAATCTTCCCTCGACCTTCAAATAATTTTTGCTTGATTCACACAAGGATCTACTTATTTTCCCTCTTCAATATCCACACTCACTCATAATTACCCCGATCTTCAATAAGATCTTACAATAAGACCAAATGAGTAGGTCGGCTCACTAAAGATATTACAATTAACTCAATTACAAATGTGTCTTTATGCGATACAACATGACAGCTCAATACATTTACCATAATAACCAATCAATAAAATAATCTCCATAACGTGTCGTGCTGGTTGGGAATAGATAACATGTACGGGTCCATAATCTAGACTTATTTGCCAGGAAAGTCAAATCTATCGACTTGATTAGACCAATACGAAAAACACAAAAACCAAACTTCCAGTCCATGTCTTCGACATAACCTAATAATCTCCAAGTTATCATCATTGTTGGTGAATAATATAACCTACTAGTGAACACATATAGGTGATTGTGCATAAGCCACTAACCATACTGATGAACATAATGTAAACCTCCAAGAAGGCAAGTGTTGACATCAATGACAAAACCAATGCAACACATGACAAAGTCATCCATAATACCAACAATCTCCCCCTTTGGCATTGATGGAAACACTACATGGAAAAACATCTAAGTGCCAAAAATAGAATGCCAAAAATAGTAAACCAAAGAATCTCTCAAAGATAGATCAGTACAAAGTTCTGTAATGAAAACATAAAGCAAAAGTATATATCTCCCCCAATGAATAATCTCTCCCCAAATACAAAGTTTTAACATAGATATCTCTCCCCCTTTGACATCAAATGCCAAAGTAGTTAAGAAACAAAACATAACATTCTACCAACTATTCCCCCTGAGAAGTAGCTCTCCTCCATCAAAGCTAGAAAAAGATTTTTTCTGTGAGTTTGTGTCGTTTGATGTCAATCTTCAACATCTAAGTCTGTGCCAGTGGGGAAATTACCCCAAACCGCTCTCTTAGATATTCAAATGTTTCCTTAGGCAAAGGTTTTGTAAAGATATCTACAATTTTCTCTTTAGTATTCACATAAACCAATTTCACTTCATTTTCTTCAACATTCTCTTTCAGAAAATTATACTTAATAGAAAAATATTTTGTCTTAGAGTGAAATACCAGATTCTTTGATATATCAATTGCTGCTAAATTATCACAATAAATGATTATTGGTTCTTTTCATTTTACCTTTATATCCTTCAACATTTGCTTAATCGATAATACTTGAGTACAATTAGTTGTTGCTGCAACATATTCTAATTCTACTGTTGATAGTGATGTACAAGTCTGCTACCAAGAAAGAATGCATCGCTAGTGGTACTCTTTCTGTCATCTACATCTCTTGCCCAATTTGCATCAGTGTATACACATAAATCAAAATTATCATCCTTATGATACCATAAACCAAGATTTGTTGTCCCTTGTAAGTACCGGAAAATCCTTTTAACCATCGATTCATGATTTTCTTTAGGACTACCTTGAAATCTAGATACAATACATACTGCATTCATTAGATCAGGTCTTGTTTGTGTTAAATACAATAAACCTCCAATCATAGATTTTTTATCAGTTGTAGTCATAGGAGTACTTGCCGGTTTGGAATTTTCCTTACCAAATTTCTTCAAAAGTTCCTTCAAGTAATTTGTTTGTCATATGAATATACCTTTATCTGTTTGTGAAATCTACAAGCCTAGAATTTTTTTTATCTCTCTAGTCATAGACATTTCAAATTCTTCCTGCATCTTGTTAGCAAAGTCCTTACATAATCCATCTTCACCTCCAAAAATGACATCATCTAAAAAGACTTCAATAACCAAAATATCATCATTGGTAGCTTTGTAATACAAATTAATGTCAGCATTACCTTTTGTGTAAGCAAGCTTCAAAAGGTATTTATCCAATCTAGCATACCAAGCTTTAAGAGCTTGCTTCAAGCTATATAAAGATTTCCTTAACCTGCAAACCATATCCTTATTATTTGTCAAAAAAAATCCATCAAGTTATTCAATGTAAACTTCTTCCTCAATATCTCCATTCAAAAATGCACATTTTACATCTATTTGAAAAACTT
Source organism: Cryptomeria japonica (assembly GCF_030272615.1). Classification (NCBI taxonomy): domain Eukaryota; kingdom Viridiplantae; phylum Streptophyta; class Pinopsida; order Cupressales; family Cupressaceae; genus Cryptomeria; species Cryptomeria japonica. The sequence continues at coordinate 135,381,238 of NC_081411.1, forward strand.
TATAGTTCTTATGAGCTGCAAAAGCTAGAAATAGTCTAACTACCTCAATTCTAGCTACCGGTGCAAAGGTTTCATTATAATCAATTGCTTCTTTCTGTGAGTAACCTTTACAAACTAATCTTTCTTCATTCCTGATTACTTCTCCATCTTCATTAAGTTTATTCCTATATACCCATTTAGTTCCAATTACATTTTTGTCTTTAGGCCGGGGAACCAATGTTGAAGTATTGTTCTTTTCAATTTGTTCTAATTCATCTTCCATTGCTTTTATCCAATGTTCATCCTTACATGCTTCAATAACAAATGCTGGTTCAATTTGAGAAATTAAACATACCTCTTCATTTTCCAGTCTTCCTCTAGTCATAACACCTTGATTCTTGTTTCCAATTATTTGATTCTCTGAATGATTCAATCTTACATACCTGGGTTTGTTCTGATTTCCACTTACATGTTGTTATTCTTCAGTCGCAGTTGAGTTTTCTAATGATGTTGGTGTGACTAGATCTACATTTTGTACTGGTGTAATCTGTGTTGGTTCTACAGACCTTAAATCTCCTCTAAAGTGTTCATCTATCTTCACATTAGTACTTTCAATGATTTTCTATAGTCTTTTATTATAACAACTATATGCCTTTCTTTTAGATGAATAATGAAGTTGTAGCGTCCTAAAATTGTGACACTTGCAATTTCGACCGCATTTGGGTCTTCACGATGGCGACGCAACACTGAACCTGAATGGAGACCCCGAAACTTGTTCATGACATCAAAAACTGCATTTCTCAGCACCCTGGCCTGATCCTCCTTGCACCCTACTGTCCCGGGAGGTGGGACCAGAGCGCCTAGCGCCCTGGTCCCCCAGGACCATGGCGCCCAGCACCCTGGTCCCTGGCCCTATTTTGGGCCCGGTCTCCTATGGGACTTCGGGTCTTTTTGTTTGCAATTTGGAAAATAACATTTCCTGGTCGGCCTAAGGTCGGGAAAATCAGTCTTTCAACCCTAATTGGCAAGTATATAAACTACATTTCCTCTCCCATTTTGAGGAGGAAGGACATATGTGTACAAGACATGGAAACGATATTCAAACATTCAAGCATTCAAGCATTCAAGCATTCCTTCAAGAAATTGATCATTCTAAGTCTCCATTTAGGGCTAAGTGTTGCATTCAAGACAAGGATTCAACCATTGAAGAGGAGATCACATGCTACAACATACAACATACAACAAACAACAACATCTATACCTTCGCATATAAGGATACAAACATCCTTACAACAAGGTACTAGTACTTGTTTTACATTACAGTCATTTACATTTACAACATTTCTCATTTCTTGGTTAATTCCAAAACCGGGGTTTGACCTAAGGGCAAACCCCTAATCCCTAACCCCCAAATCATCTTCGCTTTTCTGTGTGTAGGTTGCAGGTACGCGGCTGAAATTGAAGATCTGGAATCCTTGTGCAGAGATGAACAGATCCACCTTCGTTTCGCGGATTTTTCGGAGGACCGTGTGCACGCCGGGCGACATCGTCCTGTCAACTTTCGCTCAAATTTGTAGAACAGCACCGTCTTGACATTTTACTGCTAATTCCAGGTCCGCAGCTTCATATTATATCCCTATCTCAGTTTATAAGCGAATCTCTCTCACTTTTCATGCATTCCTAGTTCAATCTTTCTATCTACATTCTTTACAAAAGAGGGTAGCCTTGCTGTCTTAACCCTTGAAACTCATATAGAATCCAATCTTGCATTGTGTGGGATTGGATCTTGTGGGTTTCAACCCCTCTTTTGAATGTAAAGTCCCTCCTAAGTGAAAACCATCAACCCTAGTGACTCTCCCTTCTCTCTCCTCGGAGTTGGGGAGGGGAGAACGACTAGGGTTCAATTTTTCTGCTTTACATTTTGGTGAACCCGACGTGAACATCCTTTCTGATTATTTGTAGTTAGATCTGAAAATTGGATTCCTTGATTACATTTCCATGTTTGATCTTTTGCAAAATTTTAGAGGTTAATTGCATAAAAACCCTAAATTTTATTTTTAAGTAATTAAACTTGTGAAATGTTTAATTGTTGATGCTTGTTTCAGATCTGCCCTTCTATTACAAATTATCAATTCATATTTGTGCGTTAATTTTGAAAATTAAGTGGTTAAGTGTCAAAACCCTCTTGATTCAACCTTTGTCCGACAATTTCACTGATCAAAACATCTCCAAATCGGCTGTAACTTTGGATTCCGCAATAAAATCACAATATCTTTCATCCCTGAAAATTTGGAAAAAAGTTGCGAGGACCGTGTGCACCCCGAGCGCCATCGTCCCCGACATTTTTTCCGAAATTTTGGGAGCTAGATCTTACTGTATTTTTCTGCTAAAATCCAGAATTTTGGCTGATTTTATCAATTTTAACACCTTCAAAATTACAGTCAAAATTGGTCTAGCGATTGCTTGGATTGAGGCTTCTAATCATTCAAAAATTGTTGAAATTGAAATTTGTGTCAAAATTGTGTTTCTTACAGTCCTAAATCTGAAAAGTGTTTTATCATTCATTCGAAATTTCAGTAATTTATTCAAATGTTTGCAATTTGTGACTTTTGAAATTAAGTGCTTAATTACAACAACTTTGATTTCCGCTTTCAAAATTGAATTTTGCATGAAATTGAGTCAACTTTCAAATTCAAAACTTACATTGCTTTTGGTATTCCCTCTAAAATCATAAAATTCAAATTTTCAGTTTCCCTCTCTTTTTCAAAATTCAAATTTTGCATTTTTCGACAATCTTGGTAGGGTTCAATTTTGAGATTGCAACTTTAATTTGGCGTATCTACAGATCGTAAAATCACTCAATTTTTTCAGGTTAGCTGTAAAATCATCATAACTTTCATCCTTGCAAATTTCGGAAAAAGTTGCGAGGACCGTGTGCACCCCGAGCGCCACGGTCCCGGACATTTTTTCTGAAATTTCGGGAGATTGTCCTGATTGTATTTAACATCTTAAATCTAGAAGATTGGCTGGTTTTACTGAAATTTGCTACCTCTAAAATTCAAAATCTTCTCTCTTTCTTTAGTGCATGAGTTTTACAACAATAAGCCCTACTTACACTATTCCCATTAGACGAAGCCTTAGAATTAAGTCCTTCCAAGGTTTAATTACTGAGGAGATGGAACCTAATTTGAATGGTCTTTTTAACGAGGACATGGGTAATTCCTCTAATCCTCTTAATGATGAAGAAGCTCTCCATGAGGTTTCTGTAGAACAACTTTCAAAATTGGATAACCAATTTGATGATTTTCGACAATGGATGTCTCAAGAATACCCTGATAGTCAAGCTCTTCCTTTAATTGAGGGTCTAAAACATATGCTTCAAAGTGATAAGAATGGAATTGATATTTTGTGTGGTATTGCACACATTGTGGATTCAAATGTGATGCCTATGAAGAGTTGTGCCGAAACCTTAGGTTATACACAACCTCCTACTCAAGACAATCATTCTATTCCTTTGACGACTCCTATTGCTAGTATACCTACTTTTACATCAAACATAATGACTACTTCAATACAAGACATTCCTCCTATGATCACTGGTCATGGGGGCAATCCTTCTTCTTCAATTAACCCTCTTCCTTCATTCAATCCAACTTCTTCATTCATTCCTTCAGTGAGTGTTCCTCTTATATCTCCACAAATGAACATGACGCAAGGGGGCAATTCGTTTAATCATTCCATTCCTCCTTATAGTGTGCCTCCTGTCCAATCATCTCCTATGACTAACTATCATAGTGTCCCACCACCTTACTCTCTACCTTCTTTCAATAACATAACACCTCCATCACAATCTAACACGTCTAATATGAACTCTTCGACTGAAGCGACCATTAACAATCTTGCACAAACTGTCTCTTCTTTACAACAACAAATTGCCTCTATGAATCAATCTAAGTTTAGTGTGCCCACATTTGATGTTGCGAGCCCACTTTCTCTTGATATTGTTCGAGCTATTCCCCTTAAACATGTTGAAATTCTGCATTTGGAGCTTTATAATGGTCAGGGTGATCCTCTAACACATGTTAAGACCTTTCAAACAATATGTACTGATTTTGCTTATGACCAAAGGTTGCTTGCAAAATTGTTTACTAGAACATTAAGAGACAAAGCCCTACAATGGTATTGCTCGTTGCCTTCCTATTCTATTACTTCTTTTGAACAACTTGCAAATGCTTTCATTCAACAATTTCTAAACAATATAAGTCCTAAAGTTACTTTGATTGATTTAATGCATTGTAAACAAGGTGTTAAAGAAAAAGTGACTGATTTCATTGGTAGATATAAGCATTTGTATGCTCAAATTTCTTTTCCAGTACATGACAATGATATTAAAAGAATCTTTATTTCTAATTTGCAAAAAGACATTAGAGAAAAACTCCTGTTTTCTAAGTTTACTTCTTTCCAACAGTTGTGCGCAACTCTTCACAATTATCAACTGACTGTGAATCAAATGGAACAATCACATCCTATGGCTCCGAGTGATAAGGGTGATAGTAGTCAACAACCATTTGGGAAGTTTAAACCTAATAGAGAGTCCATTAAATTCAATGAAAACACCATCAACAACAATGTGAATGCAGCATCAGGTGTGTCTCCTATTTCTAAGTTTTTCAAGAGAGAAAGAAAGTTTACTCCTTTGAATGAATCATTGCATAGTATTATGAATAAGTTATTGGAACAAAATGTGCTTACTCTTCCTCCTATAAGGCAAATTGATCCTGCAAAGATTAATTCACCCTATTTTGATAACAAATCTTTTTGTCAATTTCATCGTCAACCTGGGCATGATACTGAAAAATGTTTTTCTTTAAAGGGTAAAATTCAAGATTTGATTGATAATAATACTATCTCTGTTTCTGGAGTGAATGATAAAGGCAACACATCTGTAGCTCCTCCTAACCAAAATCTTTAGATTTTCACTGATCCATTGCCTTCTCATACCTCTAATGCGATTGATACTACTGATTCCTCTGTCTCACCTGATGATCTTGTGTCTATGACTCCTAATGTGATTAACTTTGCGGACCAGCAGAAAATCCCTAAAGAACTTTCCATCACATTTGATTCTAGTGAAACTATCAGGGCACCTGATGGTCCTTTATATATAGTTGCAAAAGTCAAAAATACACCTTGCCATGGAGTGCTTATTGATCCTTCTTGTATGGTTAATATCATTACTGAAGAATTTCTTTTTACTTTGCAATTGAATCAAGTGATCTATGACGAAGAAAATGTGGTTGTGAAATTATTTGATGCATTTTCTTCTCCTGCAATTGGTTCTATTACATTACCTATTGAGGTCCATAACAAACCCCTTGATGTGGACTTTGCTATTATTCCATCGTCCGAACAATTTCGTGTGAAGCTAGGCTATCCTTGGCTATCTTCCATGAAAGCTATTGCTTCTCCTATTCATAAGTGTTTGAAATTTCCCCACAATGGTGAAGTTGTTACTGTCAATCATAGTCTCTTTAAACCAACTAAAAGAACTTCTAGCGTTCCTATTGATTACTTTTGGCCTAAACAATTCCAATCTCTTCCTCCGCGAAGTGATCATCTTTTCAAATCTTATCAAAAGTGGAAAAAAGATATGATCCTATCTCTATGTGAACCCAGAACACCCAAACTTAGCATTCCTATCGTTCTTGAGAAGGAAGTTCTTCCTTTGAAAGATAAAACCAATGTCTTTCCTCAAGAAGATTCCCAACCTATTCCTATGGATGTGACTATGCCTATATCTAATAAACCTTCTAAAGGTAGACCTATACATCCTCGTCATGATGGACTTCGTCTCCTTCCTAAACCAAGTATTCCTCCCTTATACGGAGCAGTTCCTCCTCCTTCCTTTTATAGAGAGAAGAGACCTTCCTCTTCTCCTATTATTCAACCTAAGAGACCACAACCTAAACACCCAAGTGATAAGGATGAGAACATTCCTCCTCCTCAATCTTGTCAACTTCCTACTAAGACTAGACGAAATCGTTCTACACGTGAACGCCGATGAAAGCATCGTCTTAGAGCTCAGGCAGCTGCCTCTCAAACTTTGCAATCCCAAAAAACACCTTCAACAAGCATTATTCCATTTTCTCCTCAGCTGACGATTGAGCTGAAATCTCCTAAACATAAGATGCATGATGGTCTTGATCCTGTGCGAGTTAAAGATCCTATTTTTATAAATCTTGATGATGATATAGATGAAAATGTTATTCATGATGAAAATGCTACTTCTCCTGTTCATTCTGATAGTTAATATGAACTTGTTGATGTTGATAACCATTTATCTAATGAATTTTCTAAAGCACTTATCCTAGCTCCTAGACAAGAACAACGTGGCTTGGAACATGAACATAGTCCTTGTTTGGATCTTGTGATAGCTCCATCTACTGTGTTGGATGTTCCTCCTCTAGCATGTTCCCTACCTTCCCGAAACATTTATCAGCAAGATCGGGGGGTAGATGACGTGCTAGACTAGTTTCATTAGCATAGCAGATTCTCTCCCCCTCTCTTTTGTTACTTCTTCTATATGTTACTCTCATTCTTCTATTTGTTGTCCTTAGTGTTGTCTACTTGAGGACGATGCAAAGCATTGAGATCTCTTGATCTCTCTCATGTTGGCTCAAAAGACACATGTGTTCCCTTCTTCTAGGTGACCTTCCTTGATTGGGGAATGAAGAACAATTATGCATACATACATATGATATACATGAATTATCATACAACATATTGACCCCGAGGAAAGTGAAGTTACCTTGTGCTTTGTGTTTTGTGTCTATTATCCTTGGGCTTATCTCACACTTGGGGGCTAAATCCTTGTGATAACGTGCTCCTTTCCTTCTTCTCATTTCTTATATGTATCACTACCTTAAAGCAATCACCTCCCATGAGGCGTGTGCGATCGCTTTAACGTAGGGGGGCATACATCCCGTTCATATCTTTTCAAGATACTTGGAAATTTCTTGGCAAATTTAGCTTTGCCTTGAAAATTTTTGATATCTCTCTTGCATGACTCATAGTGAGGGAACCTTACTACTGATAGTCATGGTTCTCCCTCATGATCTTCCCTTTTACTTTGTCAATTGAAGTCGTAAGATCATTAGTCCACTGGGGGCTTGGTGTAACTTGCATCCTTGACGTGGTGAAAGTTTTTCAATGTTGTTTCCTTGTACTTTACCGGAAGTATGAGCATACGCTTATACTCCCGCTAAAGTGGGGGCTAAATGTAGTGTCCTAAAATTGTGACACTTGCAATTTCGACCGCATTTGGTTCTTCACGATGGTGACGCAACACTGAACTTGAATGGAGACCCCGAAACTTGTTCATGACATCAAAAACTGCATTTCTCAGCAGCCTGGCCTGATCCTCCTTGCACCCTGCTATCCTGGGAGGTGGGACCAGAGCGCCCAGCGCCCTGGTCCTTCAAGACCAGGGCGCCTAGCACCCTGGTCCCCCAGGACCATGGCGCCTAGCACCCTGGTCCCTGGCCCTATTTTGGGCCCGGTCTCCTATGGGACTTCGGGTCTTTTTGTTTGTAATTTGGAAAATAACATTTCCTGGTCGGCCTAAGGTCGGGAAAATCAGTCTTTCAACCCTAATTGGCAAGTATATGAACTACAATTCCTCTCCCATTTTGAGGAGGAAGGACATATGTGTACAAGACGCGGAAACGATATTCAAACATTCAAGCATTCAAGCATTCAAGCATTCAAGCATTCCTTCAAGCAATTGATCATTCTAAGTCTCCATTCAAGGCTAAGTGTTGCATTCAAGACAAGGATTCAACCATTGAAGAGGAGATCACATGCTACAACATACAACATACAACAAACAACAAAATCTATACCTTCGCATATAAGGATACAAACATCCTTACAACAAGGTACTAGTACTTGTTTTACATTACAGTCATTTACATTTACAACATTTCTCATTTCTTGGTTAATTCCAAAACTGGGGTTTGACCTAAGGGCAAACCCCTAATCCCTAACCCCCCAATCTTCTTCGCTTTTCTGTGTGTAGGTTGCAGGTACGCGGCTGAAATTGAAGATCTGGAATCCTTGTGCAGAGACGAACAGATCCACCTTCGTTTTGCGGATTTTTCGGAGGACCGTGTGCACGCCGGGCGCCATCGTCCCGTCAACTTTCGCTCAAATTTGCAGAACGGCACCGTTTTGACATTTTACTACTAATTCCAGGTTTGCAGCTTCATATTATATCCCTATCTCAGTTTATAAGCGAATCTTTCTCACTTTTCATGCATTCCTAGTTCAATCTTTCTATCTACATTCTTTACAAAAGAGGGTAGCCTTGCTGTCTTAACCCTTGAAACTCATATAGAATCCAATCTTGCATTGCGTGGGATTGGATCTTGTGGGTTTCAACCCCTCTTTTGAATGTAAAGTCCCTCCTAAGTGAAAACCATCAACCCTAGTGACTCTCCCTTCTCTCTCCTCGGAGTTGGGGAGGGGAGAACGACTAGGGTTCAATTTTTCCGCTTTACAGAAGTATTACTTCATCACTTCTAGGATCAAATTTTCCAACATATTCATCTCTTCTAATATAAAGTTTTCTTCCAAATATTCTGAAATACTTAAGAGTAGGAATATGACCAAACCATAGTTCATAAGGGGTCTTACCAGTTTCACTTTTGATGTGAACTCCATTGAAAGTATAAACGGTTGTATTCACTGCTTCTCTCCAGTACACATGAGGTATATTTGTTTCCATTAATATTGTTCTTGCTACATCCAAAATAGTTTTGTTCTTCCTTTCCAGAACTCCATTCTATTGAGATGTTCGGGGTGCTGATAGTTGTCTTTTGATTCCATTCACTTCATAGAATGCATTAAATTCTCTTGATGTAAATTATCCTCCTTGATCTGATCTCAAACATTTGATTTTCTTGCAAGTTTCATTTTCTACCATTGCTTTGAATATCTTGAATCTTCCAAAAGCTTCTGATTTCTCTCTGAGAAAAGCAACCCAACACATTCTAGAATAATAATCAATTATTATCATAAAGTATCTATCTCCTTGTAGAATTCTTGTTCTTGTTGGACCACATAAATCAGTATGAATTAAATCAAGAATGTTATTGGACTTCTCAGTAATGCTCTTAAATGTTGTTCTAACTTGCTTTCCCATTTGACATTCCTTACATACCGGATTATGAGGTTTCACAATCTTAGGTAAATTCCTTACTACCTTAGATGAACTGATCTTTACAATGCAATCAAAATTTACATGACAGAGTCTCTTATGCCATAACCAACTTTCATCAATGTGTTCAATCAAACATGTCTTATCACTGGTATTCAAATGAAAGATATTACCTTTAGTCTGATTACCAGTTGTAATCTCCAATCTAGTTCTATTTATGATTTTGTATTTTCCATTCTTGAATTGTAACTGAAATCCTTTCTCAACTAACTAACCAACACTCAAAAGATTATGCTTTAAACCTTCTACATAATAAACATTGTCAGTATTGTGCTTACCATCCAAAGATATAGTGCCTCTTCCTTTGATTAAACAAGCTTTATCATCTCCAAATATTACTAGACCTCCATTACATTCCCAGAATGACAAGAATTTTCTTTTATCACCTATCATATGATGCAAGCATCCACTATCTATGATCCATTCATCCTTTTATTCAATGTTAGCTGCCAGTGCCTACTCTACCAGTTTGACAATAGGTGTCAGTTGATCTTCTTTTATTGCAACAAATGCCCATCCACTATCTACTAGATCTTCATCTGAATCATCTGTAACACCTTCATCTACATAGTAACATGACTTATCTCTATTTTTCTTAAATATGTATCTTTGATATTTAGGGCTAGGCTTATATGTTCTCTTTGCTTCCTCTCTTAATCTTTCATGTCTATCAGGACATCTAGATGCTATTGTTGGCATTACACACTCCAATGAGAATTGAAGGTGATTGAAGGTGTTTTCATTGATGGAAACCTTTCTTAACCTTGAAAACTGGTAGGCACAACCACCGGTAGGCATAGGCATCGACATCGGCATCGACAAACACTTCACCGGTAGCAACAACAATGTTCACCGGCACCCCAACTGATAGGAACAAGTTTTATATGTATTTAATTGTAATATCTTTTTGTAAGCCACCATGGAATATTGTAATAAGACTCATATATGTATGAGATATTGTAAATCATTTTCATATGATAGAGGATAGAGAGGATGAGCATGATGAGTGAATATTAAGGCAGATTTTGCTTAAGGATTTATGGTTATTGTATGAGCTTAAACCAGTATTGAACCTGGCATAGCAGATGTTGTTTTATAGCAGTACATTATACTGGATTCTCATAATCCATTTTGTAAGTCAGTGAGACTTCCTTTTGTATTTGAGCAGTGAGCTCTAGGCAGTAGGCCTTCCTGCATGTATAGACACCTCTTTGTAAGAAATATCCATTCATTGGCTAGTGAGTGAGTATTGTGGTTCACAAATCCCACTGAGGTTTTTCCCACACCCAGTTTCCTCAACACAAATCTATATTATGGTGTGCTTTCTATGTTGTCTTTATTGTTCATATTTACTGCATTAATTCTTGTTTATTAGTACATTATTTTGGAATGCAAATTACATAATAAGGTCAAATACTCTTTTAACTGGCAAGATACTAATTCACCCCCCTCTCAGTATCTTTGGGACTATCATCAATCCTAACAATTGGTATCAGAACCTGGTCCTCTATTTTCAAAAGCCTAACAACTTGAGGGATATTTTGAAACCGGTACAGATGGAAAAATTGAGAAAGCAATTAGAAACAACTCTTGTAGACTTTGATGCAAAAAAATTGAAGAATATCAAACTTGAAGATGATTTGAGGATTGCATAGGAATTCATTCAGGGACTTCAGGAGAATCTCACTATTGCTAGAAACAAAAGAAGAGAACTTCATGAGAATATGCAAAGTGATGATGATGAAACGGAAACTCTTAATGATCTTGTGAACAAATTCAGGCAAGAAAACAGTCCTATGAGGAATCAAATGCAAGATATGACTATGAGGTTTTGTAAAGACATTGAAGACAGAAAGAAGAATGAAGATGACTTGACTAGGAGACTCAATGATGCTAGAACTGAAAATATAAGACTCAGTCATGAAAATGATATATTAAAGACAAATTTGATTCACATGGAACATGATAAAACTAAACTTATGAGACAGAAGGGAATTTTGGAAAATGAGTTGGCTACAACAAATCAACACAAAGAGAAATTCAAGAAAAGTTGAGAAGAACTTGATGATATGATGAAAAGTCAGAGATCTAATGGAGATACTAATGGACTTGGTTTTGAAGTTGGTGAAAGCTTCGGTACTACAAACAATCATGATCAAAGTAAACCGATAAGACAACCTAATGCTTACAAATTTAATGGGAAATGCTTTAACTATAACAAGTATGGTCATAGAGAAAATCAGTGTAGATCCAGAAACAATCAGAACATTAATACACCCATTGGTTAATGTTCCAAATGCAACAAAATTGGTCATAATTCAGAAAACTATAGAATGAATGTAAAATGTTATGTTTGTGGAATATTTGGACACTTATCTAATCAATGCATAACACAAACCGACATACGATATGGAAATACTCTTCAGAAGAACAATGTGACTTGTTATGCTTGTAACAAGATTGGACATATTGCAAAATTTTGTAGAAGTAAGGCATCACCGACAAATAATAAAGGAACTAGTTTGAAAGGCAAAGAGAAGGTAGATGAGGTAAAGCAAGAATTTTTAAAATAGTGGATTAGAAAGAGAGATTAGAATGTTGATGAGACTATTCCTTCACTGGTAGACTAGAGTATTACTCTACCGGCAGGAGATTCTTCATCCAATTGAAAAGTAACCTTTTGGGGGTATGGCAACAAGTTGAAAATCATGCAAGTTTACGCTCAGTTGATTGTGAGAAGATGAAATTCTTCTTTACTGGTAGATGTGTTAAGTTTCACTTAATCGGCAAGCATTTATTGTGGTTGTTGGAAGAAAAGACAATATAAATATTTGATTTTCCCTCTTTTTCATTCACCGAGCATTCAAACTTTCAAAGAGTGCAAAAACTCAAGCAAAGGCATCCTTAGCGAGAAGTGAAGCAAGTTCTTTCAAGCATCCAAACCTATTAGGTAGATTAAGGTATTTATCAATGGCTTTCTCCTCTACTCTGGAATTTATTGCAAACCCTACTGTTACAGAGGTAGTTAAATGCCCTAGGCCCATTTTCAAGATTATCCCTAAGGTAGCGAAACAAGATGATGCCCTAAGATATTTTTCAAAAATTCCTAAAGGAGTTGCATATGGAGAAGACCCTAGAATCTATATTCATTGCCACATTGAGGAATTAGGTTCAAAGGAAATAATGAAAATTTATAAAAATGTTATCTATGATGAAAGTAGAATTGTGAAACCCAAACATAAGGTTATTGAAACCCTAGGTAGCAGGCCAGATAAAACTAAGAAGGTTTCCAATAACACAGTGATGACACTAACAGGAGCAACCTATGACAGTAGATCCCTGAGAGTGAATGATGTAAAAGACATAAATGTTAGATTCATAAGCATGATCTTAGGATATAAAACCACACATGCAAATTGACTGAACTCTGTTTCCAGTCTTTGTATTAAGAGTGCATATGATATGGTTATAGTGATGCAAAGATAGATGTATGTGAATGGTTAAAAGATGAATTAATTGATAATCTAGAGAAGATAAAAGGAGACAAGAAAAGTACTTTCCGTTTTGGCAATCTTCTTGTATGTTTGATTCTATATCTCACTAAAGAGGTTCCCGGTATTGGCAAGAAAGACTTTGGTTATGATATACCGGTAGGCAAACAACTATTAGATATATTCACCAGTATGGGTACAGATAAGGACAACAATATCATTGAGTACTTTAGAACTTTCAAAGCAAAAATGAAAACAAGAGAAAGGTTACCACAAAGTATTGTAGCTAAATATGAAAAGGAAATTTGTTTTGTAATTAAGAAGGATGAGATATGGATGGGGGTAGTTCTTCCTAGAACTGTATGGGTTATAGAGATGGGATATGAGGTGGATATAAATATAATTGAAACATATGCTAAAGCCCTACTTGAGGCCCCTAGAGAATCGGAAGAAAATGTTTTTGGTAATGTTGAGACAATAGAGAGTGGTGTGCAGACACTAAAATAGGGGAAGAAAAGAGAAAAATACATTAGAAGTGCCACCAAGCAAGTGAAAGAAATAAAGGAAAACATAATGAATATCATTGGTATCAAGGAAAGTGACTTAGAAGGATTACAACCAAAGGCTCATCTTTCACTAGTTGGTACATCCTCAGAAAGTGAAATTCTTGCTGAATTCAAAAGAGTAGATAGGAAGAGAAAACCCTCACCGCTACCCTCTCCTACACCCAAGAAGGCAAGGAAGAAACAACAATCGGTGAGGCCACTGGCTAAGACGCTGATGCCTTAAAAGAAAAAGGAAAAATAGGTTATACCACCACTGGACAACCTATTGAATGAGATAACAGATGATGGTAATTTATCCAATGTAAGCAAATTGTATGATACATTCACAAATGAGGAGAAAGAAAGTATAGAGAATAGTATCATTCTACATATTGACATATATAAGAAAGTGTTAATAGAGGTTGTAGATTATTTACCTAGTGATTTATATAGGCAGTTAGATGCTAAGAGGTTAGCAATTATGGAACTTGATAAGAAAATTAAAATTGAGAAACTGCTAGTTGTTCATCCAGTAAAATTAGTTGAAGAAATTGATGAATTGATTAGTGAAGCAAATAGAACAGTTTTCTCAAGTGGACACTGGCATGTAAGCCTAATGTCCTGTAGGGTAAATGAAATCTCAGAAGAGACAGCTGATAAATGGGACATTTTATTTGTTGAGAAAGAAAAACAAGAAGAATTGAAAAGACCTAAAACTTTCAAGGTATATCAAAAGGACAGAGACAAGGGAAAAGGCAAGGTAGGTGGACTACCTAATATAAAAGTGACTAATAACCTACCACCATCTTTAGTTACTCCACCAGTATAGACAGATGACACGCTGGTTACTGAGAATGTGGAAACGCCACATGAGGATACAAACCCTATGTCTGAAAGTTGGAAAATATGAATATTGACACTCAGGAGGTAAATATAATAGTTGATAAGGAGAGCACTGAGGAAAAGAAAGATGTTGCTACTGAGCAACCGAATGATAAGATTGAGATTGATACACAAGTAGAACACATTGAGATTGGGGTTGAGAATCAAACAAAGAAAGCAGAACAAACTAAATATTCAGTGGATCCCTTGGTTAGTGAAATGGTTACTGATAATGCAAGCACAGAGAAACTTGAGACAGTAACTGAGTCACCAGTAGTGGAAAATGCAGAGAAACTGACAGAGAAATTGGCAGTGGATAAGACTATGAAACAAGTAGAGAAACAGGTTGATTCATAGGTACACACTTAGATAGTGCCACCAGAAACAACTGAAAAGCCAAAACCTTTGCTCGTGGAAATGAAAACACAAACTGACCCACCAGAGGTCTAGACAAGCAAAGTGGTTACTCCTACCAAGAGCACTAATATTATAAAGGTAGTTGGGTAGACATCCGGTACTTCAATGATAGAATTTAGAGCTACAAATGTGACTGAAGTACTTTTAGATTCAATAAAGAAAATTATAGATTGTAATGCATTGGCCTATATGGCTATAGATGATACAATTTCTATTCTTAAATTGATTACACCCAAATACAATGTAGATAATAAGGATTCTTTGATTCAGTTAGACACATTGTCTAAATATATCACCAACAATATATTGACAGTTGACCAAATAAATGAAGAAAAATTTAAGGAGAAAATGGACAGGGAAAAAGAGAAATTCTTTGAAGAAACAATAGAGAAGTGCATGGAACATATTGATACTCTTTTACCGGCACTGAGCACAACCATTATGGAGTTCAAGGAACTGTACAGAGACACTTGTAAGACAAATCTTTTGACAATGGATATTGATAAAGAAATTGATGACATAGCTGATAATATCATTGGTTCATCTGAACCAATATCAATTATTGAGCAAGAAATTGCTAGATTTGAGGAAAACTTGGAGAAGTTAGAGAAAGAGAAGGAAAGGATAAAAGGAAAAGCCAAAGAGCTAAAATGCAGACTCAGTCCAAAATTAGATAACCTTATCTCTCTATGGAAAGAGATCTTTGAGGCACTAATTCAAGGATAGAAGACACCAAAAGAGAAAATGCATCATCTCACCAGTACTATTCAGAGAATAGATGCAACCCTAAAGGATAGCAATAGGTTTACTCAGAGTTTGAACATGGTTTTAGCAGACTTATTCTAGATTGTAACCAACCAGTTACAAGGTTCAAGCTGAAATTGCACTCATTTAACAATTTTGACAACCTTTGTCATTGATGTCAAAGGGGGAGTAGTAGTATAGAGAAAAATGATTGTTAGAGGAGATCATCTCCTCAGGGGGAGCACACATTTTTGGTAAGATTTTTGGACTTCAATTTTGGGGACAATTTTGGATTTTTCTCATGAGTGTTGCCATCAATGCCAAAGGGGGAGATTGTTGGCATTACACACTCCAATGAGAATTGAAGGTGATTGAAGGTGTTGTCATTGATGGAAAACTTTCTTAACCTTGCAAACTAGCAAGCGCAACCACCGACAGGCACAGGCACTGGCACTGGCACTAGCAGACACTTCACCGACAACGACAAGAATGTTCACCAGCACCCCAGCCAATAGGAACAAGTTTTGTATGTTGTATTTAATTGTAATATTTTTTTGTAAGCCGACATGGCATATTGTAATAAGACTTATATATGTATGAGATCTTGTAAATCATTTTCATATGATAGAGGATAGAGAAGATGATCATAATGAGCGAATATTAAGGCAAATTTTGCATAAGGGTTTATGGTTATTGTATAAGCTTAAACTAGTACTGAACCTAGCATAGCAGATGCTATTTTATAGTAGTACATTATACTAGATTCTCATAATCCATTTTGTAAGTTAGTGAAACTTCCTTTTGTATTTGAGCAGTGAGCTCTAGGCAGTTGGCCTTCTTGCATGTGCATGCACCTCTTTGTAAGTAATATCCATTCATTGGCTAGTGAGTGAATATTGTGGGTCACAAATCCCACCGAGGTTTTTCCCACACCAGGTTTCCTCACCAAAAATCTTGTGTTATGGTGTGCTTTCTATGTTGTCTTATTGTTCATATTTACTGCATTAATTCTTGTTTACTGGTACATTTATGTGGAATGCAAATTACATAATAAGGTCAAATATTCTATTAACCGATAAGATACTAATTCACCCCCCCTCTCAGTATCTTTGGGACTATCATCAATCCTAACAACTATATGACCAATTTTATTGCAATTAAAACATTTGAAAGGTGATTTGCCTTCATACTTACTTCCTACTAGACCTTTAGGCATCTTCCTTGCAAATAGTGTTTCAAGCTCTTTAAGTTTTTCATTTTCTCTCCTCATATCTTCAAGTTCTTTTGCATAAAGTGCTTTCCAATTAGTTATGTCAGATGATGATGATGTTGCTAATTCAAATGCTAAAAGTTTTCCAACCAAAGTATCTCTAGAAACTGAAGTATTAGGGATGGTTCTCAATTCATTAATAGCAATCACTTACATTTTGTATGCCAGTGGCAATGCTCTTAAAACTTTAGACACAATTTCATCTTCATTTAAGGATCCTCCACAACATTATATTCCTAAAACAATTTCATTAACTCTTTCCATAAAAGCAGAAATTCTTTCATCTTCTTCCATTTTTATATTTTCATACCTAATCGGGTAACATTCCAATTATGCAATTATGACAGTGGTATCTCCTTCATTCAGTGTCTCCAACTTATCCCAAATAGCTTTAGTAGTAGATCGGTCTTATAATCCCATGATTTGCTGATCTGATAATGTGCTCAAAAGTGCTTCTCTTTCTTTGCAATCATTGTCCATATCCTTGGCCAATGTTGGTGGATGAGGTTGATTCGGAACAGGAGTAACATAGCCATTTTTTCTAACATCCCATATATCTCTTCCAATGCAATTCAGATGTGTTTCCATTTTGATATTCCATATGCCATAGTTAGTTCCATCAAGCTTCAGACTGTCCTTCCTAAAAATATTTGTTGCCATAGGATCTCCTCTAGTTGTTAGGCTTCTGCAAAAAGAGGACTAAGCTTTGATACCAATTGCTAGGTCCTGGGAAGGACAACTGAGAGGGGGGTGAATCAATTGTTAACTAGTTCTCAATAATTTATAAACCAAATGTAATTTAATCCAACTTAAACTTAATGCCAGTAAACCAAACTTAAGCGCCCATAAAACAGATTAACAATTATAGCAGTTCGGTTTAACTTAATGCATAAAATAGAAAGAGAAAGAACATCCACAACACATAACACAAAGATTTTGACGTGGAAACCTGGTAAGGGAAAAACCATGGTGGGGAACCTTACCCACAATCAGATGATACTACTACAGATATGATGTGTATACAAATGTGGTCTACACATGCAGAAAGGCCAACCGCCTAGAGCTCACTGCTCAATCACAAAATAGGACTCACACTGACTACACAATTGGATGGTTAAATCCAATGATAATGTACTTCTCCAAATAACATCTCCAATGCTGGATTCAGTACCAGTTAAGCTCTAAACATGAGTGTCAAAACACCTTCATAACCTTCCTTCAACCTTCAAATAATGTATGTGTGATTCACACAAGGATTTTCTTATTTTAGCTCTTCAATATCCACAC
Source organism: Cryptomeria japonica (assembly GCF_030272615.1). Lineage (NCBI taxonomy): Eukaryota > Viridiplantae > Streptophyta > Pinopsida > Cupressales > Cupressaceae > Cryptomeria > Cryptomeria japonica. Next base: position 135,399,130 of record NC_081411.1, read on the forward strand.
TCACTCATGATTTCCCCAATCTTCAATAAGATCTTACAATCATATATACAAAACCTAAGACCAAATGAATAGGTTGGCTCACTAAAGATATTACAATTAAATCAATTACAAATCAGTCTTGATGCGATACAACATGTCGGCTCAATACATTTACCATAATAACCAATCAATAAAAAAATCTCCATAACATGGCGTGCTGATCTGGAATAGATAACATGTACTGGTCCATAACCTAGACTTATCTGCCAGTAAAGGAAAATCCGTCAACCCGATTAGACCAATAAGAAAAAAACCAAAACCAAACTTCCAATCCATGTCTTCGACATAACCAAATGATCTCCAAGTTACCATTGTCGGTGAACAATATAACCTGCTGGTGAACACATACCGGTGATTGTGCATAAGCCACTAACCATTACGGTGAACATAATGTAAACCTCCAAGAAGACAAGTGTTGAAATCAATAACAAAACCAATGCAACACATAACAAATTCATCCATAATACCAACAATTGGGAATTCTAAAATGCTATCTCTATACACCAAGCACATGATAGATGGTATGGGTTACCTGAAACCAGAATTCAAATCTTTGTAGGACAAGGGTTTCATTCAGTTTGTGAACTTTTTTAGTTTTCGATGAACATAAATGGGTTAGGTAGATTTTGAGTAGGGTCCATGATGAATTCACATGGCTTGATAAACCATACAAGATCACTAAGCTAGAAATCCAAGTTGTGACATGTCTGAATGCAACCAGTGAAGTTCCTAGTCTGAGAAATGTGAAGAACATAAGAGTGATAGAGGCAACTAGTTCTCAATATTATAACACATCAATGATAATTAGTGACATTGTTAAAAATGATGTTATATTTGCATCCATGGTGACAGGATATAAAGTCTATCAATCCAGCAGAACGAACTCAATCTCTGGTACGACAATTTTTACAGCTTATCCAATTCTCAAGGAGGACAAGTTATATGACCTATTTGGAGTACTTTTGAATGAACTCATGAGTAACCTAAAGAAGATAAATCAAGACAAGAAGAATTTTTTTAAGTTTGGTACCTTAATTATCTATCTAGCCTTCTATTTCATGAGAGAGATCCCCGATGTAAGGAAATTTCAATGGCCGTATGACAAATCAATGGTGGTGTAGATCAAGGAAGCCTTACAAGGATTGGGAGATGCTCAAGCACAAATAGCAATCTTGTGGGATTATTTCAAATCCTTCCAAGGTATGATTTAGAGAAGGGAAAGGATCTCAAAGGAGATTATAGAGAAGTATGAGGAAACCATATGCTTCATGGTGTAAATTGATCAATGCCTAATGGAATTCATTGAACCAAGGATGGTGTGGATCATGTCAATGGGGTATAAAGTTGATACACATAATCTTGATGTGTATGATCAACATCTTTTGTGTAATCCAATGGATGAAAAGGAAGAGAGATTTGGAACTTATAAAGAGAAAATTTTAAGTTTGTATTCTCAAATCACCAAGCCTAGTATGTAGAAGAGAGTGAGCAAAGAAGTGGAACAGCTTGTTGAAGATATGGGAATTACAAAGGAAGATTTATGTAGGGCCATAGAGAAGGATATCTTGAAAGAGGAGGACATGGTCAAACCCAAGGAGACTAAATCAATGACTCCTCCTAAGCCAAGGAAAACCAAGTCAACACCTTCCTCTGATGCTCAAAAGCTTGTCTCTCCACAAAAGCCTTAATCCAAATCATCCAATGCAATAGAGAAGAGGAAGAAATGGAAGTGAGAGAGAGTCTATGTGGCAACCACTACAGATGAAGAGACCGAATCAGATGAAGCAATGAGAGAATTGAAGAAGACTACTACCTCTTTCAGGGTAGTCAAGAAGCCATCATCTGGTGAAGGCCAACAAAGAAAGAAGCCAAGAGTTGGTGTTGAGGAATCCGAAAGACCTCGACCAAGCAAGAAGCCCAAGTTTGAACTTGATGAAGCTTTGAAGTTTGGAAAGATAGAAGGTAACTACACTATTGTGCCCCCCATTTCATTAAGTGAGATAGTTGATACAATAGTAAATTAAAGGAATTTGAAAGATATATCTGAATATTATGAGAATTGTGATAGGAATGATTAAAAAATATTAGAAGAAGTCATTGTAGAGTACATGAAGGTATACAACAAAGGCCTGATATAATTATCATTGATGATTCTTAAGGGTCTATATGAAATTTTGGATGCCAGAATGCATACGGCTAGTCTTGAAGATGAGAGAATAAAATTATATGTATTGATTAACTTCTATTCTATGAATTCTAAGAGTGAAGTTGATAGATCCCTTAAGATTGTGAAGAGAAGATTTAGAAGAAAAACTAGAATTAATAAGATCATGCCCAAAAAAGTTGATGAAGTGGCTGAGGAGATAGAAGTAATTTTGAAACAAGTTTTGGAAGAAAATGAGTATGAGATAAATTCAGTGAAATTTGACACCACTCCAGAAGTGCATACACAGGATGATACCTTTGTTCTAGATGAGTAGACAAATGACCAAACTACAGTTGCAAATTACATTATTGACAATTAGAAGGTTGCAGACTCTAGTGAAGCTGATCAAACTCCTCTAGTAACCATTATTGAATCTAAGAAGACCGTTGAGGAGGTTTATGTTAAAAAGGGTGAATATGCAAAGAAAAGAGATGATGTAGAGAAGGCAGAGAAGGAGAAGGATGGAGATAAGACTGGACAGGTTCTGGTGGAAAGAGAAACTATGTAGTCAGACAAGGGCAAGAAGATTATTAGCGACATAAATCTTACCAAAGGGCCTATTGATCTTAACCCTCTATCTCTTTTCCAAGCACTAAATCTCGCAACACTTGCACAAGCCAAAGAGAGTGAATACTTATTTAAGTATCACTCTAAAGGCAAAGAACTGATATCCATGGCTTCAAGTGTGTTAGAGAAAATCCTACCATCTTTTAAGCAAGATTCAATTGAGTCACCCTCTGGTAAGCTGAGGAGCATGTTAAAAGTAGTAGATTATCATTTTGTATCTTTAGAGAAAGTAGCCAAAGGAAAGGTTCTTAGCCAATTCAATGCTATGCGGTTAAGGATGATTTTAAAAATGGTCGAAGGTGATAGGGTTATTTTGATATTTGATATGAAGACTATTTAGGAGGCACTAGATGAAGGTATTAAGATATACAAGGCATGTCTTCTTTTGCCTAATTTTACAATAGAGATTGATAAGAAGATTAAGGAATGTGAAGGGAAATTAGTTTATATTTTTCAATCTTATGCCCCCAATCATTTTTTTCCAATAACTATGAAGCATAGGTTATGGCTCTACTTGAGAAAATGAAGAGCTTGAATCATGAAAAAGAAAGAGTAGTTGGTAGAGTGGGAGAACTCAAGAATCTAATAATTCCCTAGTTGGATACCTTGCTTAGCAGTCATCAAAATGCTAAGAATTCTTTGAATAAGAGTGTTCTGGTAGATATTAGAGGAACAAAGATGCATTCTTATCTATTTAGTACTCTCAAAAACATTTTGGAGAGCCTTAAGAAAGGTTGAGATGATCATCTGAAATCCTAAAGACCAATTTTGCAAATATTTTTAAATTTATGTAATCTATTGAGTTCACCCTTGTACATAAATTTTGGTGGATACCTACCTTTTCCATTGATGTCAAAGGATTAGAGAGAGTGGAGTGAAAAATTATTTAAATTCTCAGGGGGAGCTTAGTGAAGTTGTTGAGTTGTTAAATGTTTGAAGTTTTGCAGTGATAGTGTCATTTTTCATTAAGTGTTGCCATCAATGCCAAAGGGGGATATTGTTGGCAAGAGATATTGCACCAGTAGAGATTAGTTCATAAGGAATATTTTAAGGTTATCATTAATGGCAACTTAAATCAGATATCACATTCAGTACATGCAGAATTGTTCTACCAGAAGTTTGATATTCATTTTGCTAAAGTCTAGAAGGTGGAATACATTATGCAACAGAGTATGAGTACATTGAGCGGAACTCAATTTTGGTTGCAGTGGAAGAGTTAGGTAATTGTATATTCAAGACAACTTAATTCACAATCCTAGTCTTTGTTATTGATTCTCATCCAAGATTGAAGGTCTAGTATCTGGTATTTTAGGAAGAATGGGATTATTTTGGTGTAGCATGTGGTAGAAAATCTTTGGGATAATTTTAGTAATTGGTTATGAGTCTGAGGTGGCTGAGCTAACATGTATGAAGCTTATTATCAATATGTTTAGGTTTGCATATGGATTTTTAATCGGATTGAGCTGACTTATGGATACACATTTCATGTTGCATGTTATGCAATTTTTGGGGCCGACATAGAATTGATTTAATTTAGTGATATAGATATATAAGAATGATTTGTTTAAGAATTTTGATAGGTGGTGTGTGTGATTTTGATGTGCAAAGACTATATGAGTGATTATTGCATAGTTTCATGGGTATTATATTTGATTTGGTGATCCAGTATATGACAAAGCAACAAAACATAACAAAGAGATAGAACAATAGAAGAAGACCTTTTGTGCTTAACTGAAATTATTTTTTGGCATTTGTAGATGCTACTATTCAATTTATTTATTCTTGTTATCATTTGTAATCACTTGTAAAGTAGTGAGGCTTCCTCCAGGTTGTAGCCCTCTTTTGTATTGACCAGTGAGCTCTAGGTAGTGTGCTTGAATGCATGTGCATTCCTGTTTTGTAATATTATTATTACTCCTGATCACATTATTATAATATTGTGGGTCTCAATCCCACCATGGTTTTTTCCTTTCTGAGTTTCCACATATAACTTCTGGTGTTATGTTTTTTTTCTTGTTTACATTAAGTTTTTGCACTTTGTTTTTAATCATTTGCATCTGGTGGTTTAAGAACCAGTTTAAGGAAGTTGTAAATTGCACAACACTGGTTAACACCCCCTCTGAATGTTGGTTGATTCCAACAAGGTCTTGTTGTTTTTTTAATCTAAAATTGAGCCAAAGATAATGGAAAAATCCTATAATGATTATAACTGGATGAAGGCAATGAAAGAAGAAGTAGATCAAATTGAGAAAAAATAAACATTGGAATTAGTCAATAGACTACAAGAAAAGAATTTGACTGGAACTAAATGGGTATTCTAGAACAAGTTGGATGAAGATGGAAAGGTTGTAAGTGTATGGTAAGAAGTTTGGTACCTGGAAGAGAGATACAAACCACTCAAAAACACCAATGAAACATTATGTTAGAGGTTAGAAATTATAAAAAAATATTAATAAACCAAAAAATCTAAGCACGTTCCATTATCCTCTATCTCCAAGGATCCTTCAAATCAAGGTGGATCTCAACTTGGAAGAGAACTTGATCTCTAGGATGAGTACTCAAAGAACAAGAGATAGTGTATGATCTAAGATCTAAATAAATTCAACTAAGATCTTAGTGATGTGTTATGGATATGAAACTTTATATTGATATGATGCAATATATATATTAAGCTAGCATGGAAATGAAACTAACATGATATATATTGCTAACATGATATGCAAAACATGATAAAACTAGGCTATGATGCTACTAAATCATCTAATTACTATTATCAAAGAGATGTTAAAATACTTGATGAAATGAGACTATAGTGTAGATGCATTAAAGCTTGGATTCTTAAACTGGAGAAAATGGGATCTATTTATAGAAGAATTGGTCAAATGGATGGCCAAGATTGAATTGGCTTAAGATGGATCAAGATCAAAAGTTGTCAATCTATGTGATATTTTCAACCCAATCTCATGTTGACAAGTGTCACCATGAGGAGGCCTCAAATGATTTTAAGTAAGCATTAGATGCTTATTAAGCTTTGAGGGTTAACCTTGAGAGGATGAGCCATTGGATAAAGCTATTATCCAAGGATGAAGGCTACTATCCAAGAGTTAAACTCTTATGCAAGTTTGGAAGATGGTCAAAGGGAAAACCATCATGGGCTAGTGTGATGTCTTGTAAGAGGAATTAAATGGTTTAGAAGACATAAAAGGCTTTAATTTGTAAGAGCCTTACAAATTTGGGAAACTTAACAAGTTAACTTGTTGAAGAGATAAAGTCTTTAGAAGACTTTCTTCCAAATTTGGAGAAGTGACTTCCCCCAATTTAGGGATGTGACATGATAGGAGGATCAAGCTATTTAAGTGGGATTTGAGGACTTCTAGAAGAATTCTTAGGAGGTTAATGTAAAATGAAGACTGCAAGTGGGAGAAAAGAGGACTTTTTAATTAAAATAAACAGATTTATTTCAACCAAAATAAATGCAACTTGCATTTGTAGGAAAATTAAGTGGGAGGGATTTTATAAATAAATATTGATTTATTTATTTGTAGAAAGAATTTTAATTAATTTATATTTAATTAAAATGGTGGAAGAGTATTTAATTAAATCTATTCAATTAATAGAAGAAAGGGGATTTAATCAAATGTTGTATTTAATTAATGGTTAGATAGAAGAAAAGGGGATATTAATTAAACCTTAGTTTAACTTTTTAGGATCAATGACAATCCAAAAGATACTGAGATAGGGGGGGGGGCGAATCAGTATCTAACTGGTTAACAGAATATTTGACCTTATTAAGTATTTTGAATTCCAAAATAGTGTACCAGTAAATAAGTGTTAATGCAGTAAATAAGAACAATAAAGAATTGACTATGTGTTAGTGAGCTAAGTGATTGACTATTGTGATGCCATGTGGAGCTGAGGTGGCAAACATGCTGAGGTCAGTGAAGCCTCCATTGACGGGGTTGTTGAAATAGATAGTCGACATTAATGAGACAACCACAAATCATGGGTTCATGACTGACTGATGCAGCTAGAGGAGGAAAGAAGATCAAAGGAATATCAGGGAATAATTGGTGCTTGCATCAATGAAAAGTAAATCTAATTGCAAGAAGATCATGAGAAGGGAACAACTAGGCATTTTATGTGTCGCCAGATTTCAAGGTAGGAAATCTTGTACGTAATTTCTATCTTTAGCAAGTATCCATTGGATAATGGAAAACATGTACAGATGTATCCCTAGAGTACAGGTGATCGATCTAAGATAGACTAGATCGCATGTCATACAGATTGTGTCAGGAAAAGGAAACCCTAGTCATTCAGTTTTTTTAATGTATTCTTGGCAGGAAACCATGGTATAAAAAGATGAGCTCGAAACAAAGCATCACTATGCTGCAGAGAAGAAAAAAGAGAGAAGAGAGATTAAGTGTTGAGAATATTTTGGCCTTAGAATTCATTCTAAGAAATTTGCAGACTAAGTGAGCAAGCAAAATGATGAGAGGGTTTAACCGACAGTGATTGAGTACTGGTATAACTATAAGTTCAATAGTTAAGCAAACCGGCAAGGTGTAGTAGAGCAAGGCATCATCCAAGTGTGACATAGAGTTTTGTGAAACTATGAGAGATAAGTAGTGATAATAGTGGCCAAGAATTGGAGAAAGTAATCTCACAACTGATAGTGTGAGATTCAATGGAAGAGAAGACTCTCAGCCGACAATGAGATATTTGATCAAGAGTTGCAGAATTCATTTGCAACAAGAAGCCTTAACTATATCTAAATTGTATTTCAATATACATTCCCAAGTTGAATCTTGGTGATGGGGTTGGTGCCCTAAATCTATATAATTCAATGTTTTACCTATGAGGCTGGATTGGAGCAATAGTCTCCAACAACTTTTCTCACCAAGGTTTTTCCCATATTGGATTTTCCTTGTACATTAGGTGTTGTGAGTTACATTTGTGTGATTGATCTCTTTGGCTTTCCTTCCTGCTTTACTGGTTTGATTTTTTAATTTCTTAAGTTAGTAACAGGCATTTTGGAGTTGTTTTCAAAGGTCAAAAAATTTAGTAACCACTAATTCACCCCCCTCTCAGTGGTGATCTGTGTTCAAAAATTGGTATGAGAGAATATGTTATCGGTTATCGCTAAACCTTGGGTAGATTCTGGACTTTGAACACAATGGCAAGAAATGAGTCTGCTTCCTCAAAAGCCCCCATATTTCATGGATCTAACTATGCTTTCTGGAGAAGAAGAATGTAGATCTATATTTCCTCCCTAGGTTTTGATGTGTGGATGTTTGTCAACAATGGGTATGTTGTTCCTAGTGTTCCTCCCGTTGATCTGGGTGCTAAAAAGGAATATGAGAACAATGCAAAGGCCAAACAATGAGTTTGTCAAAGTCATGCACTATATTTCAGCAAAGGAGACTTGGGATAAATTGTAGAGGTTGTTTGAAGGAGATGTAAAAGTCAAAGAGGCCAAGCTACAAGCACTAAGGGGACAATTTGAAAGCATCAAGATGAAAGATGAGGAAAATATTGCAGGCTATCTTTATATATTTGATGAAACTATGAACACCATTATAGGACTTGGTGAAGAGATTGCAGATGAGACTCTTGTCAAGAAGGTACTTAGATCTATCACACCCAAGTATGATACTAAGGTGTCTGCTATAGAAGAATCCAAGGACCTGAAGACCTTTACAATGGATGAGTTATTTGGCTCACTGACAACCTATGAGATGAGAACAACCGGTGACACTCCCATAAGGAAAGAAGAAACATTCAACAACACCAAAAAGGGGAAAGAAGTTGCTACTCATAAAGAATCCAGTGAAGATTCTGATGAAGAAGTAGAAAACTTTGTTAGGAAGTTAAAAAGGGTGTTCGACTGGTATAAAGGAAAGCTACCACTTAAATGTTTCAACTATGGGAAGGTCAGCCACTTTTTGACAAATTGTCCTCATAAATAAACCAATGGAGATGAGTCAAGAGAGTTTCAATAATCTACTAGCAAAATTAGAGAAAGAAATGACTACCAGCAAGGAAGGAGAGGCTACTAGAATTAGAACAACCTATATACTTTTGAGGATGATACAAAAGATGAGGAAAATGCATCAGAAGATGATTACCATGAGAATGACAGATATGTCAATCTCTTCATGGCACTTGATGAGCCAGTTGATAAAGATAAGGAGGAGGAGGATATTGAAGTCGAAGTGGATTTGGAAGGGGAACTTATCAGTGGTCTTGAGGAATTGAGTAAAAAAAGAAGAGAACTAAAAAGGGTCAAGCTTACCGCAATGACTAAATAAGATCTCTTGAAATAATCAATGGATGAGTCTAGCCAAGTTATATCTGACTTGAAATTGCAGCTGGAAGAAACTAAGAGAATATGTGAAGCCACATCCTCTTATTTGACAAGGATGGAAAAAGAGGCATCAAGAGTTGGAAGAAGAAATAGTAAAGCTCAGAAAGGAGCTTGAAGAAAGTAAGGAAGAAATAAAAGTAAGGAGCAAATATGAAGGCAACACCGAGGCCTTAGACAAGATGTTGAGTAAACAGAGGAAATCTAAAGACACTGGTGGCTTAGGCTTTGAAGAAGGTCAAAGTTAAACTCACAAAATTAAATCCAAAAAAGAAATAAAATTCACCTCTTCAATTGAAGATGAAGAAAAGAAGACATTTACTATAGGAAAGGATACCGGTAAAAAGACATATGCAGATGCTACTAGAAATCACCACTCAAACCGGTATATAAAAATGAACCAGAGGCCATACTCTTTGCACCGACATGCAGATCCAAGGAGAAATGCAAGAGTTAATCATGAAGGATTCACCAGAATCAACAACATGAAGAGAAGACCCCCAATGAGGCAATCCTTTGCAGGACCAAGGCAACCTAACCGGTATGTTTCAAACTTTCATGGTTAATGCTACCGGTGTAACAAATTTGGGCATAGAATAGCTAACTGTAGATTAACTAAGAAGCCTTCTATGAGTTATGAAAGTAGAAATCCATTTAATACACTCTGGGATATGAATGTTGTCTGTTATTAGTGCAATGGATATGGTCATAAGACTTTTGAGTGTAGGAAGAACAAATCGGTATCCCACAACAATTTTAAGGATCTTCCTTTAAATGAAAATGTAAAATGCTATAACTATCAAGAGATTGGACACATAGCAAGATTGTGTAAAAATGGAAAGATCAAGAAGAAGAAGACAAATCCTGATAAAGAACTAGTAACTGTACCTGAGTAGAATATTGCTACTGACAAGAAGAAGGAAACCAAACCGGTATGCATTGAGAGAGAAAAGGAAAAGCCAGAATCAAGTATCATAGTACAGACTACCTTGCATGCTGAAAGGAAAAATATATGGGCTATAGATAGTGGTTTCTCCAACCACATGACTGGTGACAAAAATAAGTTCATCAAAATTGAAGACTGGAATGGTGGTTCAATAAGGTTTGGAGACAACTCATCCATCAAAATAAAGGGAAAAGGGACTCTAAGTATTGATGGAAAATTGAAGGCACGTGATGTATATTATGGCCTAAATCACAATCTACTGAGTCAGTAAGATGTGTGACAAAGGTTATAAATTAACCTTTGACTCAATCTGTTGTCAGATAAAGAAAGAAAATATCGGTCAAGTTGTGGTAGAAGGAAAGAGAACATATGGAAATGTTTACAACCTGAAGGAATGCTATGAGTCCCAATGCATGTTAGGATAGGTTGATGAAAGCTGGTTGTGGCACTGAAGATTAGGCCACATAAAATTTGATAACCTAGTTGCAATAAGCAAAAAGGGGTGTGTGAGGAATATTCCACCCATCATAAAATCGATAAGCACATTTTGTGATGAATGTGCGAAGGGAAATCAAACTAAGGTGAGCTTCATGACATAAGAGAACAACACCTCAAGACTACTTGAAATTGTGCATACAGATCTGTGTCATCCAACTAGGATAAGAGCACTTGTAGGTGAAAGATACTTTATGTTCTTTATTGATGACTACTCAAGGATGACATGGGTCACCTTCCTGCAAGATAAATCACAAGCATTTGAAAGATTCAAGATCTTTAGGAAGATGGTGGATAAAGAAAGTGGGTGCATGATGAAATGCCTAAGATCAGGCTAGGGTGGAGAGTTTACATCAAATTAGTTTGAAGATTATTGTGAAAAACATGGAATTAGAAGGCAATACTCAACTCCTAAGACACCACAACAAAATGGTGTAGTAGAAAGGAAGAACATGACAGTTAAATAAATGGCCAGAACCATGTTAAATGAGGCCAATCTACTAGACACATATTGGAAGGAAGTTGTTCATACTGTTGCATATACCTTGAACCCAGTTCAATTAAGGACTAACAACAGAATGACACCTTATGAGTTGTGGTATTACCGGAAGTCATTAGTCAAATACTTCAAAGTATTTGGAAGCAAGTGCTTTATCAAGAAAGATATGGATGATCTAGGAAGTTTTGATTCCAGGAGTGATGAAGGTATCTTCCATGTTTACTCATCCAATAGTAAGGCCTACAAATGCTACAACAAAAGACTAAGAAGAGTAATTGAGAGTGTGCATGTAAAAGTTGATGATGATATGCACAAAGGATGTCAACCACAGGTTAACCAGCATGATGATCCCGGTGATGACAGTGATGAAGCTCAGATAGAAAATGAACTAGGAGAGGCATCCAAGAAGACACCCAACTAGTTTGTGCAACTGAATCACCTGAAAGAGAAAATTTTGGGAAATAAGAGTGATGGTGTGCAAACTAGGAGAAGACTTGCCCAGAATGAGGAAGAATTCAATCTCTTCCTCATGATTGAAGTTGAACCCAAAACATTCAATGAAGCCAATAAAACACAAGAGTGGATGGATGCCATGGAAGAATAACTTCAACAAATTGAGAAGAACAAGACTTGGGAATTAGTCCCTAGACTGGAAGACAAGAACATCATTGGCACAAAATAGGTCTTCCAAAATAAGATGAATGAAGAAGGTAAGATTGCTAGGCATAAAGCTAGACTAGTGTGCAAAGGATACTCTCAAGTAGAAGGGATCAACTTTGAAGAAACATTTGCACCAGTAGCTAGGATAGAAGCAATTATAATGTTTCTAGCATTCTTTGCCTACAAGGGTTATAAAGTATATCAAATGGACATAAAATTTTCCTTCCTAAATGGAAATTTGGAAGAAGAAGTGTACATGGAGCAACCAGAAGGTTTTCTGTTGAATGATGATGAAATATTTGTGTGCCAATTGAAGAAGGCCTTGTATGGTCTAAAGAAAGATCCTAGAGCATGGTATTCAAGATTGGATCAATACCTAAAGGAGTAGGGATTCAAAAAGAGGAGTGCAGACAATAATTTGTACATAAAGAAAGACAAGAACCACATAATCATTGTGGTTGTATATGTAGATGACATGATCTTTAGAGTCAACAGGGATACCCTATGCAAAAGAATTTGCTAATCAGATGCAGTCAGAATTTGAGATGTCAATGCTTGGTGAAGTGACATACTTCCTTGGTTTGTAGATATTACACCAAGATAAGGGAATCTTTATCTCACAAATCAAGTATGCAAAGGAGATGTTGAATAAATTTCAACTAGAATATTGTAAACTGGTAAGTACCCCTATGGTGACCAATAGTAAATTGAGCAAGAATGATGAATCATCGATGGTGGATCAGACTTTGTATAGATCTATGATAGGCAGTCTATTGTACCTAATTGCTTCTAGATCGGATATAGTACATCCTATTGGCATATGCACACTCCAATGAGACACTGAAGGTGAATGAAGGTTTTGTCATTGATGGAAACCTTACAATCCTATGACACCAACAAGGCACTACACTAGCATCAGCAGAACACACTCTACACCAGCACTCAGAACACCAACACCGACACAAAGAAAGGAAGCATATCGACATGAAGGCCGACAGGATTTTTGATATATTATATTTTGTTTATTATTGAAAAACATTTTAAGCCAACTTGATATCATTGTAAAATGACTTATATATATAAGAAGTCATTGTAGGACATTTTGTAATAAGGTAGTGAGGCGAAATCAGGCAGACCTATTATGCAAAATATATGTTAAGGGGTATATGTAAAGAATAGAGTAGAAACCGATACTTAATCTGGCATTGACGATGCTATTGTAAAGTAGTACAAGTAATTGGATTTGTATAATCCACATTGTAAGTCAGTGAGACTTCCATTTGAGTAGTAAGCTCTAGGCACTTGGCCTTCCTACATGTGCAAATCCCTTTTGTAAGTAATATTCTCTTATTGGCCAGTAAGAAAATATTGTGGGTCACAAATCCCACCGAGGTTTTTCCCACACCAGGTTTCTCATTAATATATTGTGTTATGGTGTGTTTCTTATGTGCTTGCTTTAATTTCTATTTATTGCATTATTTCTTTCATACCGATACACTGTTATAATATTCTCTACATGTTTTAAGTTAAGAAATTCTACTCACCGGTTAGATACTGATTCACCCCCCCCTCTTAGTATCTGTGGGAATCCTAACAATTGGTATCAGAGTTTGGTCCTCTATTTTCAGAAGCCTAACAACTTGAGGAAGATCTTGACACTGGTAGAAATGGAAAATTTGATGAAGCAGCTCTCTTAGACTATGATACAGAAAAATTGAAAAACATCAAACTTGAAGATGATCTAAAGGCAGCTCAGGATATCGTTTAGGCACTTCAAGAAAATCTCACCATTGCAAGAAACAAGAGAAGAGAACTTTGTGAAAAGATGCAATTTGAGAATGATGAAAAGGAAACTCTTAATGATATGATAGGCAAGCTGAAGCAAGAGAACATGACAACAAAGAATGAAATGTAGGATATGACTATGAGGTTTTGTAAAGAAATTGAAGATAGAAAGAAGAATGAAGAAGATCTAACTAGAAGACTAAGTGATGCAGAAAATGAGAACACCAGACTTAGCTATGAAAATGACCTATTGAAGACAGATCTGATGCATACTCAGAATGATTCAAATGAGCTCATGAGATAGAAAGAATCCTTGGAAAGAGAATTGGATACTACAAATCAGCACAAAGATAAATTCAAGAAAAGCTTCGAAGAACTTGGTGACTTGTTGAAAATTCAGAAACCTAATGGTGACACTAATGGAATTGGCTTTGAAGTTGGTGAAAGCTTTGGTACTACAAACACTCAGGATCACAACAAACTGGTAAGACAACCTAATGCTTATAAATTCAATGGCAAATGCTTTAATTGTAATAAGTATGGTCATAGAGCAAATTAATGTAGATCTAGGAATTATTAGAACATCAACACACCCATTGGTCAATGTTCAAAATGCAACAAAGTTGGTCATAACTCTAAAAATTGCAGAATGAATGTAAGATGTTATGTTTGTGGAAGATATGAACACTTATCTAATCAATGCAAAACTCAAACTGGCATAGGCTATGGCAAAGCTATTCAAAAGAATAATGTAACTTGTTATGCATGTAACAAGATTGGGCATATTGTAAAATTTTGCAGAAGCAAAGGATCACCGACAGACAACAAAAGTCCTAGATTGAAAGGAAAAGAATAATTTGAAGAGGTAAAACAAGAATTCTAAAAACAATGGATTAGAAAAGTAGATCTAAATATTGGGAATACTCCTCCACTGGTAGAACCAATCAACACCCCACTGGAAAGACAGAGTATTAATCCATCGGTAGGACAGAGTAGTGCTCCATCAGGAGAAAGTTCTTCATCGAATTAAAGAAAGTTACTTTGAGGGTTTGGCAATCTAATGACACATGTGCTATTATTCCCTCGGTTAAAGATGAGAAGTTGGAAGATACTTCTATACCGACAGACATGTTAAGTGATTACTTAACCGACATGCATTAAATGTGGCAGATGGTGAAATAAACATTATAAATTAGTGGTTTTAGCTCCATTTCACTTCACTGCAAATTCAAACACCCGAAGAGCGCAAAATCTCCAAAGCAAAGGCATTTCAAAGTGAAGAAGCAAAGGATTTCAACATTCATCCATCCTAAGGTAGAAAGAGGTATTTATCATCATGGCATCCACCTCTGCACTTGAATATATAGCAAACCCTACTGTAGTCAAGGTTATAAAATACCCTAGGCCCATATTTCAACTAGTTCCCGAAGTAGCAAAGAAAGATGATACTGCAGGTGCTTTCTCCCAAATTCCTAAAGGAGTTGTTTATGCTAAAGACCCTAGATTATACATCCATTGCAACATAGAAGAATTAGAAGATGAAGAGATTAAAACCATGTTTAAATTTGTCATATGTGATAAATCTGACAATGTAAAAGATGAACATAAGATTGTTGAAACCCTACGATTTACAGAGATCCTTAGCATTCCTGAATTTCCCAAGGATGTGATTAGGATAGTCTTAAGCAAGGTTCCTGGAGAATTTTTCTGGTTAGATGCAATTCATAAAATTACTAAGCTGTCAAAGCAGTGACAGGGGTACCCTCAATCGGTAAAAGACCAAACAAAACCAAGAAGGTCTCAAATGACCTATTTACTAAGCTAACTGGTGCTACATCTGATAAAAGGTCCTTAAGAGTCAATGATGTATCCAACACCAATGTAAGGTTTATCAGCATTATATTAGGGTATAAGGCAACTCATGCAAATAGACTCAATTCAGTTTCAAGTTTATGCATTAAGAGTGCTTATGACATGATCACAAATAATGCAAATATTGATGTATGTGAGTGGTTGAAGGATGAGTTAATCGACAACCTTGGCAAGATTAAGAAGGATAAGAAAGGAACTTTTAGGTTTGGAAATCTGCTAGTATGCTTGATGCTACATATAACCAAATAGGTTCCCAGTATAGGCTACAAAGAACTTGGATTTGATATACTGGTAGGTAAACAACTAATAGAACTATTCAACAATATGGGAGAAGATAAGGAACAGAATATCCAAGACTATTTTCAAGCACTTAAGGCCAAAATGAAGAAGAGAATCAAACTGTCACAAGAAATTGTGAACAAATACAAAAAGGAAATCTATTTTGTGATTAAAAAGGATGAGATGTGGATGGAAGCAGTCATCCCTAGGACAATTTGGGTAACAGAGATGGGTTATGAGATAGATGACCTTATCATTGAAACATATGCTAAAGCACTTCTGGAAGCACCCAGGGAACCAGAGGAAGAAGTCTTTGGTAATGCTGAGACCATAGAGAGTCAAATTCAATCAAAGA
Source organism: Cryptomeria japonica (assembly GCF_030272615.1). Lineage (NCBI taxonomy): Eukaryota > Viridiplantae > Streptophyta > Pinopsida > Cupressales > Cupressaceae > Cryptomeria > Cryptomeria japonica. Next base: position 135,415,194 of record NC_081411.1, read on the forward strand.
AAAATCTCAAAAAGGTTGAAGCTATTGTGAGAAGAGGTTGTAGACAAGCTAAGGCAATAAAAGAAGATGTACTTAAGAAAACCAACATCACTAAGGATGAGTTAGCAGCTCAATAACATGAAACTCACCTATCACCGGTAGGCACATCTTTGAAGAATGACATGCCTGCAACTTTCAAGAGAGTTGTAAGGAAAAGAGATCCCTCACCAGCAACCACACCCTCACCTAGGAGGACAAGACAAAAACAATAAGCAGTGAGATCTCCGGTTAAGAAGACTACACCAAAGAAAAAGCTGAAACCTAAGAAGAAGAAGAGGACTCAACAAGACATGGCCCCTCTTGACAAACTGCTAAATGAAATTACAGAGGAAGGAAAGCTAAAGAATGTAAAGAAATTGTATGACACTTTTACAGCAGATGAAAAAGAACAAATAGAAAACAGTGTTATACTTGACAAGAACTTGACAAGAAAATCAAGATAGAAAAGCTACTTGTTGTGTATCCAATGAACTCACCTAAAGAAATTGATGATTTAATTGCTGAAGCCAACTGGTCAGTATTTTCTACTGCACACCGACACATTGCATTAATGGTTAGAAGAATCAATGAGGTAAATGAGGACATAGAAAATGCATGGGACATATTCCTAGTTAAAAAAGAAAAACAAGAAGAATACATGAGCCACAAACCTATAAAGGTATACTAGAAGGTAAGGGACAAGGGTAAAGGTATAGTTGGTGGACCACCTAGTATCAAAGTTAAAGACAACTTACCCCCACCTCCTTTGATTACTCCACCGGTAACAACAACAACTACAGAAGATCAACCGACAGTTGAAAGTATGGATGTAGAGGATGTCAATCCTAATCTTGAAGTCTTATATACAGTGGATGTTGATACACAAAAGATCAACATTGTGGTAGACAAAGATACAACTGGTAAGACTGAAATGGCTAGTGAGCCACCGGTAGCTGAGCAAATTGATAACACACAAAAGAAACTGGCAGATGATAACATAGGAGAACAGGAAGTGACACAGACTCAAACTGAGATAGGGCAACAAGCAGAAACTAAAACAAAGCAACAAATAGGGCAACAGAATGGAACACAAACAGAGACACAAGCTAAGCAACAGGCTCCAGAATAGAAATAGGAACAGATTCATGTGGAAACAAGGAAACCGACAACTAGAGAAGTAGATAAACCATTGCTTAAGGAAATGCAAATGCAAACAGACCTACCAGAGGTCAATACAAGCTTGGTTTCTTCCACCACCGGTGGTATTTAGAATATAGGTTCCTCATCAGCAGGCTTTAAATCAACTAATGTGACTGAAGTACTCTTAGATTCAATTAAGATGATAACAGATTGCAGCTCACAAGCCTATAAGGTTATAGATGAAACCATACCAATTTTGAAGAGGCTAGCTCCTAACTGTAACATTAACAATAAGGACTCATTGAGTCAAATTGAAATTTTGTCGAAATACATCAAAGAAAACATAGTGACAATTGAGCAAGTAAAGGAAGAGGCATTGGAGGATAAAATGGAAATTGAAAAACAAAAATTCTTTGAGGATCAAATAAAGAAGTGTACCAGAGAATTTGACACACTTCTACTGGAACTTTGCAACTCTTTGAAGGAGTTAAAAACTCTGTACAAAGCTACTTGCAAGACAAACTTTTTGACAATAGACATAGATAAGAAGATGAGAAAGATATAGGATGAAATCAATAAACTTGCAGACAATTTTGTTAACTCACCAGATACACTATTAGTTTTTGAACAACAAATAACAAATTTTGAGGATGAATTACTAAAGTTGGGAAGAGAAAAGGAGAAAATAGTGAATAAGGCAAAAAGTTTAAGGTTAAGACTGAGTCCAAGATTGGACTATCTAGCATTCATGCGGAAGGAGATATCTAAGGCACTTGTATAGAGACAGAGGACACCGGCAAAGCATATGTAGCACTTCACCGGTATAGTCCAAAGGATAGGGATAGCTATTAGAGACAACAAAAAGTTTATGGAGAGTATAAACTTAATTTTGGCAGATCTATTTCAAATTGTAACTACCCAGTTAAAAGGTTGAAACTACAAACTCTACTGACATCTTGACAACCTTTGTCATTGATGCCAAAGGGGGAGTAGTAGTATGAGAAAATAGCCATCAAAAGAGTCATCTAGTTAGGGGGAGTTCACACATTTTTGGACACACATTTTTGGATAACACATTTTTGGATTTTCTCATGAGTGTTGCCATCAATGCCAAAGGGGAAGATTGTTGGCATATGCACACTCCAATGAGACATTGAAGGTGATTGAAGGTTTTGTCATTGATGGAAACCTTACAATCCTATGCCACTGGCAAGGCACTACACCGACATCAGCAAAACACACTCTACACCGCCACTCAGAACACCGGCACCAACACAAAGAAAGGAAGCATACCGACATAGAGGCCAACAAGAATTTTGATATATTATATTCTGTTTATTATTGAAAATTTTTATAAGATGACTTGATATCATTGTAAAATGACTTATATATATAAGAAGTCATTGTAGGACATTGTTGTAATAAGGTAGTGAGGCGAAATTAGGCAGACCTATTATGCAAAATATAGGTTAAGGGGTATATGTAAAGAACAGAGCAGAAACCGGTACTAAATCTGGCATTGAAGATGCTATTATAAAGTAGTACAAGTAATTGGATTTGTATAATCCACATTGTAAGTCAGTGAGACTTCCATTTGAGCAGTGAGCTCTAGGCACTTGGCCTTCCTACATGTGCAGGCCCCTTTTGTAAGTAATATTCTCTTATTGGCCAGTAAGAAAATATTATGGGTCACAAATCCCACCGTGGTTTTTCCCACACCGGGTTTCCTCGTTAAAATATTGTATTATGGTGTGTTTCTTATGTGGTTGCTTTCATTTTTGTTTATTGCATTATTTCTTGCATACTAGTACATTGTTATAATATGCTCTACATGTTTTAAGTTAAGAAATTCTACTCACCAGTTAGATACTGATTCACCCCCCCTCTCAGTATCTGTGGGAATCCTAACACATGCAGTATGCATGGTGATAAGATTCCAATATGCACCTAAGCAGTCATATATGAATGTTGTAAGGTAAATGTTTAGGTACCTGCAAGGGACACTTAGTTATGGGTTATGGTATCCTAACCAAGTAAATTATGTCTTGGAAGCATATAATGATGCTGATTGGGAAGGTTGTATTGATGGTCAGAAAAGTACAAGTGGTGGTGCAATCTTTCTAGGTGACCGGTTGGTCTCATGGTATAGCAAGAAGCAAGATTCAGTCTCCCTATCTACTGCTAAAGTAGAATACATTGTTGCTGCTACATGCTGCTCTCAGGTGCTTTGGATGAAGCAGATCCTCAAAGACATACAGGTGAATATCACTGATCCTATTCTCATCCAATGTGACAATTTGAGTGCATTCAACAAAGCAAAGAATCTCGTGATGCATTCCAAAACAAAACATATTTCTATCAAGTATCACTTTCTTAGAGAGAATTTTGAAGGACATGAGGTGAGAATAGATTATGTCCCTACCAGAGAACAAGTTGTAGAGATTTTCACCAAACCACTACTGGTAAACACTTTTGAGTACCTACGACACAAGTTGGTAGTTATGTCATGTACTTAGGAAGGATTTGTATGGCTCAAGAGGAGCTCCTAGCAATTAAAGGGAGAGCTCAGTATGGATCAAATGGGGAGTGTACAGTACCCTTTGTCATTGTGTCAAAGAAGGAGAAATGTACCGGTATAAAATCTCTAACGATAAGTTGACATCAATGCCAAAGTGAGAGATTGTTGGCATTTTGACATTAAGTTGTCATTGATGTCAACCTGTTTGGCAAGGTTACCGGTGAACTAGAAGGGGTGACCATTATGATGGCACTTTACATGAGAGTGAGCAGACATAAGGAAGGCTTACCGGTAAGGCATAAACTGGGATGATGGCTAAATAATAGAATGATGGTGGACAACTGGTAAGGCAAAAAATTGATCTGGAAGATGGTTTCTAGTTTATCATCAAGAGGCGGAATGCTAAAAGTAATCACAAACCACCAGAGGTGAAGATGTGTTACTAGTGTAGTGTACTCTACCAGTTAGCAAAAGAAGAAGGTCTCACCGGTAAAAGGATGTACCAGTATGAGTTTGATAAATGATCAAGTGATTGACCATTGCGATGCCATGTGGAGCTAAGGTGGAAAACATGTTGAGCTCAGTGAAGCCTCCATTGACAAGGTTATTGAAACAACTAGTCGACATTAATGAGATAGCCACAATTCATGGGCTCATGACTAACTGATGTGGCTTGAGGAGGAAAGAAGATCAGTGGAAGATCAAGGAACAGTTGGTGCTTGCATCAATGAAAAGGAAATCTAATTGCAAGAAGATCGTGAAAAGGGAACAACTAGGCATTCTATGTGTCGATAGATTTCAAGCTAGGAAATCTTGCACGTAAGTATCTATTGGACAATGGAAAACATGTACATATGCATCCCTAGAGTATAGGTGATCGATCCAAGATAGACTGGATCACATGTCATGCAGATTGTGTCGGGAAAAGGAAATCCTAGTCATTCAGTTTTTTGAATGCATTCTTGCTAGGAAACCATGGTATAAAGAGATGAGCTCGAAATAGAGAATCATGATGCTACAAAGAAGAAAAAAGAGAGAAGAGAGATTAAGCGCTGAGAATATTTTGGCCTTAGAATTCATTCTAAGAAAGTTGCAGAGTAAGTGAGCAAGAAACCAGTGAGAGGGTTTAAATGGCAGTGATTGAGTAGCAGTATAACTGTAAGTTCAATAGTTAAGCAAACTGGAAAGGTGTAGTAGAGCAAGGCAACATCCAAGTGTGACATAGACTATTGTGAAACAGTGAAAGAGGGGTGATAATAGTGGCCAAGAATCGAAGAAAGTAATCTCATAACTGGTAGTGTAAAATGTAGACACCTAAAAATGTCTCATTGATCATGTAATAATTATTCCTCTAATTGATTAAATAATTATTTAATTATTTAATTAAGTTAATTTAATCAATCTTATTCTTCTAATTTCATATTTCCTCATCATCTTACTAATTATTCTATTTTCCTCTTTTGTCATCATTTAATCATTTTAAATAGTTTTTAAATATTAATTAAATATTTATTATTTAATTAATTTTGAATAATTCACCAATTTAAATAATCTTTATTATTTAAATAAATTAATAATTATTCAATTTATATCTCTAATCATCTAATAATTCAACCCTTTTCTAGATATTAATTAAATATTTATTATTTAATTAATTATGATTTAATCCTTTAATTTAAATAATTTTTATTATTTAATTAAATTCAATTTCTAAATAATTAAATAGTTTCTTTAAATTATTTAATTAACTAATTAATTCTCAATTTCCAAATCCCCAAATTCTAATTTCATTTAATTTCATATTCTTCTAATTCTTCCAAATTCAATTACATGTGCATGATTTCAAAATCCAAATTGAAAATCAAAGTCAAGTTCTAAATACATTCAAATGCTAAATTGAATTAAATAAATTCAATTATTTGAATAAATCTCATCCAAAGATAAAATTGGAAATCTAAGTTAAAGTGCTTACACATGCTAAATTAATTAATTCAATCAATTAATTAATTAAATCATTTATCTCTCCAATCTCTATTTCCATCTTTTAGTTAGGTTTTTCTAAATTAAGCTTTCTTTGTCATCCTCTTTATTTCCTCCAATCATTCTTTTTCTTCCTTCAGTTAGATTTTTCTCAATTAGTTAACTCTTTTAATCTATTCAATCTATTGAGTTTCACTCCTACAATCAACAGTTCAACTATCAATTTTCATGAGAGCTCACCTGAGTTCCACCTCTTCATCAATCTATTCCACCTTTCAATCAATCTTCTCCAAAAATCTATAAATTAAGCATTCAATCTCCATTCTCAACAATCACGAACTTTGAATCTTTGTGTCACTTGCAGGTTACCAGCACAATATATCTGAGAGCCATCATACCGCAGAGAAGAGAAGACCAATGGAGGCCATATTCAATCTTGGAATAGGGATTTTTATTGAATGATTTTAATTCCTATTTCTTGATTGTGTTATTTCATTGTTAGTTTGTTAGAATTCTTTGATTGGATAGGGATTCGTGATTTCCCTTTGTTTCTAATTGATATTTGAATAAGATGAATTTTACATGATACATTTTGGTGAACCCGATGTGAATCAACAACTAATTTCTTTTTCTATGATTTTTTGCAGATTGTATGGATTTTTTATTTTTTTTGCAGGTTGAATGAATATCGAGAAAAGATTTTCCATCACGCAATTGTTGGCATTATGTGAACTGGTATGAACTGGTATGAGGACATGATGACACTTTATGTTGTCATTGATGTCAATATGCTGAAGAAGAGAGAACCGATATGTTACCAAGAACTGGTATATGTGAGAACCGGTATATGTGCCAAAGTGAAGCGGTAAGTTCATTCAAGGTGAACTAACATGTTGGTATGAGAACCGGTACATGGAAGCTTTGTATGACTACTAGTTGGTAGTCTCAACTTTAGGGTTTCTGGTTGAAGTGCTTCAAGCCTGTGTGACTCAATCGGTGCCTTTATGTGATGAGTTAGCATTGTAACAATGAACAAATCATGTTGCCATGTCAGCCTTGTGCGCGTGAAGGATTTTGCATGAAGGAGATTGTTCCTATCTACCTTAGGAATATGCAAAGTCTATAAATGGTGATAACGCGTGATGGGTTATCAGCCACCATGAAAGTGGTGGAAAATGAATGATGGAGAATGTCTTGAGATCAGTTCAAGACTGTTGCATTTAATGCAATGTTCTCAATGGTTAGGATTGAACCATTTGAATTTCTTAACCTAATAGGTTTAGGATTTAGGGTTTATGCTACCAACCTATCTATTTCCTATAAGGTCAATGTTGTGTTTCTTTCTGAGGTTGTTGGCAAAAGTTGTGTGTGTGTATCCAAGTGAAGAGATACTTGATTCTTGCTAAACCAGATAAGAGAAGTGATACCTACAGAGTGTAAGTGCAGAAGGTGAAGAGAAGCTAAAATGGATCTGCATTGGCATTGAGTGTTGTTATCAAATTATTGTAATACCTATTGATCTCTAACCACTTCAATAGTTGAGAAATCCCTTAACAGGTTAGCTTTAACCGGCTTATTGTAAATCCTTTAACAAGGTGACTCAAACCATTGAGTTCTTGAAATCCTCTAGCAAGGTAACCTTTGACAGGGTTTAACCCTTAACCGGGTATTCTAGACATCCCTTAACCAGGTGATCCCTAACAGGATCAGTTCCTAACAGAACTTATTGTATCAGTCTTTAACTGGACAAGGCTCCTAACAGAGCAGACTTCTAAAGAGCTCAAAAATAGCTTGTGGGTATTCATCCCCACCATGGTTTTTCCCAGTTGGGTTTCCACGTGAAAAATTTGTGTGTCATGTGTGGTGTTATTCATGTGGTGGTTTAAGTGATTTGTGTCTAAAGATAAATCATGTTGATCTAAGTTGTTTATATTGTTGATGATAGTTTACCTATTCATGCACTAGGGTGAAATGGAAATGGAGTACTAGATTGTATGAAAAGATAAGTGTCAACCGGTTAATGCTTGTCTTAGATTATTCTGGGTTTTGCCTGTTGTACTCTATTTAAGACCGATGTTACTATTTGTTTGCCAAAGTGCAGTGTCTGGTGACAAACTAGTTTTAGGAATGTGTTTTTTTAATACTGATTCACCCCCCCCCCCTCTTAGTATCGGTTTGGTACTATGCATTCATCATTTGAGTTATCAATTGGTATCAAAGCATCCTCCAGGTCCTCTATGTTTTAAGCCTAACCACTTGAGGAAAAGATCCCAGTCCAATGATGAAGAGGGGAGGTGCAAAGTTCAATAGAGATAATTTCAATATATGGAAAGATAGAATGAAGATATACATCAAAAGCATGGGTGCACAACACTGGAGCTATGTTGATAATGCTTATGCTGCCCCTACAAGTACTCTTATCGATGACCAAAAGAGAGAAATGCAGGAGAATGGGAAAGTCATGGAAGCCCTAATTAGTAGTTTATCTGACATTGAGTTTATTGATGTCCAAGATAAAGTAAATCCTAAAGAATTATGGGATACTCTTGAAAATATCTATGGTGGTGATGAGCATGTAAAACAAGCTAAGGAAGAAATCCTTAGAGGGAAGTTTGAAGACATGCAGATGGTTGAAAGTGAGACCATTCAACAGTATGGAATAAGAATCAAAATTGTTGTCAGAGATATCAAGAGTGCAGGTGGTAACATGGAAGATTCCACTGTGGTAAGCAAAGTTTTGAGATCCTTATTACCAGTCTATGCAATAAGGGTTGTAGCTATTTAGGAGTTGAGGTCAATAGACAAGACGAAGGTATCCCTAGACTCCATCATTACAAAGTTGACTACTTATGAGCTAAAAAAATTTGATGGTAGTGTGCAAAAGATGGAATCAACATTTAGAGCATCAACTGCACCATCTAGAAAAGGCAAAGAAGCATGCACCAGCGGTGAACCAAGACAGAGTAGAGAAATGGATGATGAGGAGATTCTAATGGAGTTTGAAGCTCTTCTTGCCAGGAAACTTCCTAAAGGAACCAGTAAATATAGAGGTAAGCTCCCTTTGAAATACTTTTCTTGTCACTAGATAGGACATATTGCTATAAATTGTCCTAATGGTGAAAACAAGGATAAACCAGAAAGGTTTAGAAAATTCAAAGGAGGAAACTGGAGAAACTGTTTTGTTGCAGTTGATGAAGGTGTCACAAATGAGGAATCAGAAGATGAAGAAAATGAAGATATTGTGTTTGTTGTTGTCAAGGAAGATGTATCAGACAAGAAGGCTCTTGTCTTCTGCTTTGACAATTCCAATGAGTGGATCATTGACAATGGTTGTTCTCACCATATGACTGGTGATCGGAGAAAGTTTCTATCCTTAGAGGAGTATGATGGTGGTGTGGTTTGCTTTGGTAATGATGCACCATGTATGGTCAAAGGCAGAGGGTCCATCTCTCTAAATGGGAAGAGTAGTGCTGACAATGTGTACTGGGTTGATGGTCTCAGACACAACCTTCTGAGTGTTGCCTAGCTGAATGATAGCGGTCTCACTTTGCAATTCAAGAATGGAGTGTGCAAAATCAAAGGAAAGAATGGTGAACTGGTGGCCACTAGCATGCAGACCAAAGGTAACCTATTTTAGCTAAATGCAAATATTGATACATGTCTTCTGGCCAAGTTCGATGATAGCTAGATATGGCATAGGAAACTCTGCCATGTAAACTTTGATAACATTGTGAAGGCCAGTAAGATCAAGGTAGTTAGAGGGTTGCTGGTGCTGAGAAAACCAAAAAATACCTTGTGTAGAGAGTGTCAACTGGGGAAAATGTCTTCCTCAACCTTTAAAGGTAAACCTTTCATTGTTGACAATTTACTTGATCTTGTGCATACTGATTTGTGTGCTCCTATGAAAACTAGGAGTGTGCAGGGTGATAGGAACTTCATGATTCTCACTGATGACTACTCAAGAATGATGTGGGTCACATTCTTGAAAGATAAGTCTAAAGCTTTTGGAAAGTTCAAAGCTTTTAGAGCATTAGTGGAGAAGGAAAGTGGTAAAAGGATCAAGTGCCTTATAACCGATCAAGGAGGGGAATTCACTTCCGGTGAATTTAACAAATACTGTGAAGAACATGGCATCAAGAGGCAGCTGTCTACCCCCCGGACTCCACAGCAGAATGGCCTAATAGAGAGGAATAACCGGACTATGGTTGAAGCAGCAAGAATAATGTTGATCCAAGGAAAGGTTGCTCACACCTTTTGGAGAGAAGCTGTAAGCACTGCAGTCTACACAATGAACTGGGTACTCATCAAGAAAGGTAAGGATAAAACTCCTTATGAATATTGGACCGGTAAGACACTTGTGGTTAGCTACTTTAGAGTGTTTGGTAGCAAATGTTACATCAAGAGGAGTGAACATCAGAGAAAATTTGATGCAAAATGTGATGAGGGAATATTCCTAGGGTATTCCACCAGGAGAAAAGCTCTCAAGTATTACAATAATAAGACTTAGAGAATTATGGAAAGCATCAATGTAAGAGTTCATGAAACCTCTGAGATGACAAAGGAAACCAATAGAGAGCAAGCAGTAAATGAACTAGTTGTAACCTTATGGGAACCAGTTGCCAGTCAACCATGTACCAGTAACAGTGTTCCTACATCGGTAGATGTAGATGCTAATACTGATGGAGAAGAGGATGAAGAAGAAAAGCAAGAGGAATCTGTTAAGACCATTCCTCGGTATGTCAAGCTGAATCATGATCCTAAGCAAATCATAGGAGATAAGGATGCAGGAATCCTTACAAGAAGAAAGGTCAGAGAAAACTCATGTATGATCTCTGAATTTGAGCCTAAATCATTCAAAGAGGCACATAAAGATGAAGACTGGATCAAGGCAATGGAAGAGGAACTTGACCAGATAGAGAAAAATGGTACATGGTCTTTGGTACCCAGACCGGAGCATAAAAATGTCATCGGTACCAAATGGGTTTTCAAAAATAAGCTGAATAAGGATGACACAATGATTAGAAACAAAGCCAAACTGGTATGTAAAGGATATGCCCAAGAAGAAGGATAAGACTATGGAGAAACCTTTGCTCCTGTAGCCAGATTGGAAGGATTTTGTATGCTTCTTGCATATGCAGCCTTTAAAGGATTCAAAGTATATCAAATGGATGTAAAATTTGCATTCCTAAATGGTGTACTTGAAGAGGAGGTATATATAGAGCAACCAGGTGGGTTTGCCCTATCTGAAGACAGTGACATGGTGTGTAGGCTACATAAAGCCTTGTATGGTCTAAAGCAGGCACCTAGAGCATGGTATGAATGCCTACATTCCCATCTTGTGAAGATTGGATTTGAGAGAACAAGTGAAGATATCAATATCTACTTGAAATCGAAAGAAGATCAGATTCTGATATGTGAGGTATTTGTTGATGACATAATCTTTGGTGGAGATGACAAGATGAGTCATGACTTTGTAGATGAGATGAAGAAAGAATTTGAAATGTCACTCATAGGGGAGATTAAGTTCTTCATTGGATTGTAGATTCAACAGATGAAAGATGGAATCTTTATCTCTCAGTCCAAGTATGTCAAAGAGGTGTTGAAGACCTTTGGCTTGGAAGATAGCAAATCGGTTGGTACACCGATGGTGACTGGTTGTAAACTATCCAAAGGGGATGACTCTACCTTGGTTGATGAGAAATAATACCAATCAATGATTGGTAAGTTGCATTATGTAGTGCACAATAGACTGGATATTGCACATGCAGTTGGCAATACTACAAGGTTCCAGAAAAGTCCAAGAGAATCCCACTTGGTTGCAGTCAAGCAGATTCTTAGGTATCTAAAGGGAACCATTGACTATGGATTGTGGTATCCATATAGCAAAGACTTCAACTTGAAAGTATTCACAGATGCTGATTGGGCAGGTAATGTGGATGACCAGAAGAGCACAACCAGTGGTGCATTCTTTCTCGGTGGTAGACTAGTCTCATGGATGAGTAAGAAGCAGAGTTGTATCTCTCAATCTACAGCAAAAGTAGAGTATGTTGCAACTTTCATGAGCTACACTTAGACAGTTTGGATGAAGCATGTATTAAATGGCTTCAAAGTTCCTGTATCTGAGTCAGTGAGTATATTTTGTGACAATACTAGTGCAATTAACATTTCCAAGAATCTGGTCTTGCATTCTAGAACCAAGCACTTTGAGCTTAAGTATCATTTCTTGAGGGAACAGGTTCAGAACAAAGAGATTGCACTGGAAGATGTTTCCAGCAAGGAGCAGTTAGCAGACATATTCACCAAGCCTCTCCCAAAGGCTACCTTTATGTACTTAAGAGGTGAATTAGGGGTACTGCCCCTTCAGGAGGTGAACTAAAGGTATATGCTCCACATCAGCCAGGTATTGCATAGTCATTTTTTTTTTAAGATTGATGTGTTGAAGGATGCTACTCCTCATGGGGAGTAGCATAATAGAATAGGGATGCTTGTGCCTCCACTTCGGCATTGTTGTCAAAGGGGGAGAAGAAGTGAAGTGGAGAAGATATCTGTAGAAATTGGGGGAGAAGATGTGAAATAGAGAGATATCTTTGTACATTGCCATCGATGCCAAAGGGGGAGATTGTTGGCATTATGTGAACTGGTGTGAACCGGCATGAGGACATGATGACACTGTATGTTGTCATTGATGTCAATATGCTAAAGAAGAGAGAACTGGTATGTTACCAAGAACCAGTATATGTGAGAACCAGTATATGTGCCAAAGTGAAGCGGTAAGTTCATTCAAGGTGAACTGACATGTTGGTATGAGAACCAGTACATGGAATCTTTGTATGACTACTGGTTGCTAGTCTCAACTTCAGGGTTTTTGGTTGAAGTGCTTCAAGCCTGTGTGACTCAACTGGTGCCTTTGTGTGATGAGTTAGCATTGTAACAATGAACAGATCATGTTGCCACGTCTACCTTGTGCACGTGAAGGATTTTGCATGAAGGAGATTGTTCCTATCTACCTCGAGAATATGCGAAGTCTATAAACAGTGATAACGCATGATGGGTTATCAGCCGCCATGAAAGTGGTGGAAAATGAATGATGGAGAACCTCTTGAGATCGGTTCAAGACTATTGCATTTAATGCAATGTGCTCAACGGTCAAGATTGAACTGTTTGAATTTCTTAACCTAATAGGTTTAGGGTTTAGGGTTTATGCTACCAACCTATTTGTCTCCTATAAGGTCTATGTTGTGTATCTTTCTGAGGTTGTTGGAAAAAGTAGTGTGTGTGTATCCAAGTGAAGAGATACTTGATTCTGGCCAGACCAAAGAAGAGAAGTGATACCTGCAGAGTGTATGTGTAGAAGGTGAAGAGAAGCTAAAATGGATTTGCATTGGCATTGAGTGTTATTATCAGATCATTGTAATACTTGTTGATCTCTAACCACTTCAATAGTTGAGAAATTGCTTAACAGGTTAGCTTTAACCAGCTTATTGTAAATCCTTTAATAGGGTGACTCAAACCATTGAGTTCTTAAAATCCTCTAACAAGGTAACCTTTGACAAGGTTTAACCCTTAACCGGGTATTCTAGCCATCCCTTAACTGGGTGATCCCTAACAAGATCAGTTCCTAACATAACCTATTATATCAGTCTTTAACTGGACAAGGCTCCTAACAGAGCGGACTTCTAAAGAGCTCAAAAATAGCTTGTGGGTATTCATCCCCACCATGGTTTTTCCCAGTTGGGTTTCCATGTGAAAAATATGTGTGTCATGTGTGGTGTTATTCATGTGGTGGTTTAAGTGATTTGTGTCTAAAGATAAATCATGTTGATCTAAGCTATTTATATTGTTGATGATAGTTTACCTTTTCATGCACTAGGGTGAAATGGAAATGGAGTACTAGATTGTATGAAAAGATAAGTGTCATCGAGTTAATACTTTTCTTAGATTATTCTAGGTTTTGCCTATTGTACTCTGTTTAAGACCGGTGTTACTGTTTGTTTGCCAAAGTGTAGTGTCTGGTGACAAACTGGTTTTAGGAATGTGTTTTTGTTTATCCTGATTCACCCCCCCTCTCAGTACTAGTTTTGTACTATGCATTCATCATTTGAGTTATCAGCAATCATGCTTACATCATCATGCAATCACATAGACAAAATCACACATTAGACCCTTCAGGGTCACGCATTCATTCTGACAGGGTCACGCAATCACCATGTCTAGATCGCACAATCGCCCTTTCTAGTTCATGCATTCGTAGGAAGTTTTTCTATTTAATTTTTTCTTCTGTCTATTATTTTCTGTTTAATTCTACCTCAAATTGGGTTAATCTAGGATCAAATTGCTTTTATGATTTGATTATAATAGTTTATGGCAAGAAAAGATCAGTTCAGGATTTTAGGTGCAAGAAGGACGAAACAACAAAGGAGAGAAGCCAAATGCTATCAAAAGGTTCTCTAGGGAGAAAAATTGATATAGGATTCAGAAGAACAACTGGCCTTTGATAGATATAATAGTTTAGTTCTTTCTTATCAAGTTAAATATGATCTCATCAATATTGAATGGATGATGAGGGATTTGGCTAGGGATTCACAATTGGTTGTGCAGATTCCTGATCGGGTTTAGTTTTCTTTTATTTATTTTTAATTTTTAACTTTTTGTTGTCTACCTTCTGTCACACAATCAACTTGTTAGTGCTACGCAATCGACTAGATATCATCATGCATTCGGTCTATCAAGTTTGCACATTCACTCTGTCAGATTCACGCAATTGGTCTGTAAGTATCACGCGATCGCACAGGTAAAGTCACGCAATCACCTCTGTCAAGTTTTGAGTTTCTGTTAGTTTGGTTTTACTACTAATCTTTTGTTTACTTCCTATAGTGGATTCATAGAGAGGATTAGATTACTATTTTTTGCATGCACACTTTACACTTCATTTTTGGTGCTTAAAATCAACAATAGTTAAAATGGACATGCATGGATAATCTCACACTTTTTTATTGGTGCTTAAAATGAACATGGGCTAAAAGTGACATGCATGCATCTCACACTTGGCTTTTGGTGCTTAAAATCAACAACAGTTAAAATGGACATGCATGGATAATCTCAAACTTCGTTATTGGTGCTTAAAATGAACATGGGCTAAAATTGACATGCATGTATCTCACACTTAGTTTTTGGTGCTTAAAATCAACAAATGGTTAAAAATTGACATGTATAACTTCATATTTCGATTTAGTGTTTAAAATAGACATGCACATGTGTATCTTACACCTAAATTTGGGATATAAAACGAATGTGAATCAGGCTACATTAGATTAAATCATTTGTCTTTTTCTTAAGGTAAATAATTTTTATTGTGTCTAGGGTGGACCTACTATTGCACTAACTGACTTTCCACCCACCTTCGGGGTCTTGGGAGAAAGAAGGAAGATGACAACGACATCTAAATTTTCTTTATTCTACGTAGTGAGGGGTATCTTTGACTAAGGATTTCATCACCTAACAAAGGTACTTCAAATTGGGATGCGTTGGGGATATCATCTCTCCTAGCATACTCTCGAGCGAGTTTTTCAAGCCGCTATATAAATATACTAGTCAAGTGGCTAGGGTGTTGAGTGAATTCAAGGTATGTGGGGGACTTCCCTGCATCAATAAGCTCAATTAAATTCTTTAGTGGCTTGCTCTGAGAATCTGTTGTTGGATCGGGACCCCTCGAAACCCAATACTACGAACCAATTTAGTTGCCAAAAATCCTACATTCAATGATTCTGAGAGTGCGGATCATGCCCCATAGATACCCTTCATGTACCTTACACTATGATATAGGAATCCATCGGCTATAAGATCTTCGGCTCTTCGGGGTAAGAGAGACTGGCATGCCCGAGAAGTGTGTGCCGTGAAGTGGAGGCAGTGCTACCAGACTCTCTATCTATTCATTTTGTCTCGGTATTTTATTGTAAGGGCCTCAGTTGAATGGTTTCCACTATCCAGCCTAAGATTGTATTTCATGTTTTTTATGTATCATTGTACTAGACCAGTATTGAGTCAGTCCCTTGGGTTATTTCAAGCCCTATCCCACATATCTCTAAATTTTTTGAGATTGTATGAAAATTGAGTTAGTCAGTTATACATACCTACCAACTATTGTTCTCAGATTTGGAAAACTACAAAACATTGTCCCACACACAAAGTTATAGAAAACAAAGTCCATTTTAAAACCAAAACTCAAAAAGTCCTACATACTTGTGACCTTAGGCTGTCTTTTCCATAGTCTTTTGCATAGTCCCACTTACGTCCTCATTATCGTCCATAGTCTTTTGCATAGTCCCACTTACGTCCTCATTATCCTCCATAGTCTTTTACATAGTCCCACTTACATCATCGTTATCATCCCCAGTCATTTGCATTATCATCTATTATTAAGTTACATAGTCCTACATTATCATATACGTCACCATCTAGGCCTCATATACGTCTTCATCTAGACCTCATATACGTCTAATTCCATTGTTAATTATAGGTTCATAGCATGTGCCTTCATGGGTCTCCCAGGTGATGGTTTGCTCCCCTTCAAGCAACCTAATCTAGTTCCAAATGACAGTCAATGAGAAGTCATTGATGGTCTAGCTAATTTAGCTTGGGATTTAAGAAGAAGTGCACCTCAATATATAGGAGTCGTACACGAGATAAACATTGAGTCTAGGATTTCCCATAGAATTAATAGAGAGATTGAGGCTGAACAACTTCGTCAACAAATGGAAAGACTTGCATTAGAGAAATCTAGAAATGCTCAAAAGGTCTCACATCAAAATCCTCAATAGAGAGTCTAGTATAGCCTTGCATATTTCATATTTTCACCATATAGTCTAGTATTAGGTCATCATCTTGCATAGAACCACCCTTATATAAGCAATTTTAGATGCCCATCACAAGGTCACAAAAAGTGAAAGGAATAATGCACCCAAACAACAC
This sequence comes from Cryptomeria japonica, assembly GCF_030272615.1. Classification (NCBI taxonomy): domain Eukaryota; kingdom Viridiplantae; phylum Streptophyta; class Pinopsida; order Cupressales; family Cupressaceae; genus Cryptomeria; species Cryptomeria japonica. The sequence continues at coordinate 135,431,818 of NC_081411.1, forward strand.
ATAGTCTATAAACCCTACTTGGAACATGGACATGTCAACAGGTCAACACTCAGGTACACAGACAATGTCCACCATAAATGAATTACAACACCATTTGACTAAGGAAGAAATTGAGTCCGTACAACAAGACCCACATGTCCTCATGATCCTAGATGCACTTATACATAGCGATAGGGAAAAGTATCTTTCGTTGTTAATACAAAATGGGGCAAAACTACCTAAGGATTTTGATGTCACAAAGATTTTACCACCAAGAAAAACTTTAGGTCAAGATAACAGTCAAACACCACCCTTGACACAAATACAATCAACGACCTCCAGTTTTCCTCAAAACATACCTATCCAAACAAATGTCAACACAAATGAAAACTTTCAAACAAGTGTGTCATCCTCAGCAATCAATACTAGTGTACCATCATAGAGCATACCGATAATATCAAGTGGCTCAGTACCTATTCAAACACAAGCAACAAGTGCAACCCAACCTCCAATTTCCTATTATATAGGATCCACATATAGTTATCAAAATGCAAATCTAGGTCTTGCCAATACAACAAGTACAACTCAACCAAACATGGGTTCGCATATCAGTTATTTCACAATACCTAGTGGAATGCACAAAACAAAAGGTTATAATCTTGGTACCTTCCAACAACCTCCTAGTTATGCAACCACGAATCCTTTTGTGGGCCATACACAAACACAAGGTCTACCTTTGACACAAACAGATGTTCTGACACAACCAATATAGAATTTGCAACAACAAATGACAACCATGAAAACTAGTAACGACAAGAAAAGCTACACAATGCAGGATTTACATCCTTATCCATTTGATCACACATTATACATGCCGCCTTTCCCACAACATTTTGAAACACCCAAATTTGATAGATATTGAGGGAAGGGTGATCCTAGAGATCATATCAGAGAATTTTTTGCGGCATGTATAGAAGTTGCCTTAGAAGATAATTATCTAATGAGACTATTTCCTAAAAGTCTGGGAGGTCTGGCTTTAGAGTGGTTTTCACATTTACCACCAACCATCACATCATGGGGAGAATTAGCTGAACAATTTATTGCAAACTTCTTGCACAACATTGACACCCCAGTTACTTTGATGGACTTGTGTGCCGCTAAACAATATGAGAATGAGACATTTGCATCCTTCATACAACAATGGAGGGCTCTCTATAGGAGGTGCAAAATAGTTATCCCAAAAATAGAGAAAGTGGATATGTTCACAGACAACTTGATTCCCAAGATGAAATATCCGATACCAATGCAATGTTTAACCACATTCAAAAAAATCACAGAAATATCTCTCAAATGTGAGAAGGGACTAGTAGAACAAGGTCTTATTAAGTATGGCAACACCAACAACAATGACAAATCTAAGTTTTGATCAAAAAACAAAAATGTGACCAATGATGGTATTGTAGACGCTAGAATGATAAACAGAACTCAACCCATTTTATCTTTGGGAACAAGTCAGTCAAAAAGTCCACATATAGGGAATAACACAACATCAGCAAATGTAAATGCTACACAAAACACAAACACAAGATACCCCAAGGTAAATGCTCCAAGGAGAAATTATACACCCCTAGGAGAACCTATTAAGTTAGCACTCAAAAATTTAATACAAACAAACATGATCACTTTACCTGATGTAAGAGTGTATGAAACACATCCTTTCAAACCCACATGGTGGAATGATAATGATTTCTGTGATTATCATCGGACTAAAGGTCACAAAATAGCCAGTTGCTATAAATTGAAAAACTTGGTCCAAGATATGATAGACCAAGGAGACATCACAATCGATACTGATAATACTTCAGCAAACACAAATCGTAGGATTTTTAAGGATCCTTTCATTTTGCATGACAAAGGGAAAGCTACCACATCAGGTACCCAGGACAATACAACTAACTACACAAAGGTATCATATGACTACACTATTCATGCCATTAGCTTAGGAGACATAGAAAATAATGATTCACAAGAAATACTTGATCAAGATGAGAAAAACCAAGATACTCACACAGATGATAACCAAATTTGCATGATATCAGAGGCACCAAAGTACGATGATGATAGAAATCTTTGTCTTAGAGACTGGGGGCATGATCAACCATTTCACTCAGGTTGGTTTGAATATGAACTCATAGAACATATCATGGATGTCAAACATACACTTAAAAACTATGAAGAATGATTTAACATAAATCTTGATATGACAACTTATGATACAGACAAATCTTGTAAGTTAAATGATATAGTCACTACAATCACCATCACCCCTAGGGACAAAGACTGTGCTATGGTTACTCGTAGATCAAAGATAACTTTACAAGGGATACCACCAAATCATCCACCAGTAGTAGGGACTTACAACATTATTGAACAACTTAGGAAAACTTTGACACAGATATCACTATTCAAACTTTTGCATATTTCACCCACTCACAGAGCTATACTGGATAAAGCACTTCAAGATTTAGTAGTGGACAGGGATATAGATGAAAATGCCTTCCAATCTATGGTAGGAAATTTGACACAAGGTACATGTATTCCATTCACAGAATAAGATATTCCTCCTCATAGACTGCTTCATAATGACCCACTACATCTAGAAGCTTACGTTCATAAGAGAAGAATCATAAGAGTACTCAAAGATGGAGGAGCTGGTCTAAACATTTGTACCTTAAAACTAGTTAAGGCACTAGGATATTCTAAACTTCACATTGACTCTTCCAAGAGGATATAAAGAAAGGCATACGATGATGAAGAACGTCCATCAAAAGGCATTGTAACATTACCAATACAAGTGGGACCCATAACAACAAAGATCACTTTTCAAGTCTCAGATAGAGAACTGGGATATCACATGTTATTGGGTCACCCATGGATTCACACCATGCAAGAAGTACCATCCACATTTCATCAGTGTGTCAAATTCCCATACAATGGTATGTAAATCACCATAAGGGGTGATCCAAATCCCTTCCAATATTGCAATCACTTGAAAGAAGGTGTGGATAATCAGGTACCTATCAATCAAGCAACACCTCTAACTACACAACTGGAGGGATTAAAAATCACAGAAACAAAATAGGATATGCCTACAACATCCTCCTTATAGATAAAAGAAATGGGTTGTGGAGAGTATTCTATTGCAAATACTTTGAGTGGGAAACAATTGTCTCTCTCTCTCCTAAGTCTTTTGGGAAACCTCACAATACAGTACATAAATGAGACAAAGGAAAAGAAATTGTCCGATACACAGACTCATGCTCTTTCATTAGATGGGGTGACTTACAAGACGAATCCCTGAATGAAGATATTAATACATGGATATATAGAGAAGAAGATCATATGACAATACCCAAAATACACACAAATCAGTATGGCAATGGATTCAAAATGCTCCAAAGACATGGATATGATGGTACCACAGGCCTGGGGATACAACAACAAGGAAGGCTAGAACCTATTGTTCCTAATGATAATCCAGGGAATCAAGGACTGGGATATAAACATGTACAACATATCACAGAAGCAAGACAACGTACCCTTGATATACTAAATCGACCAAGAAAACTGTCAAACTACATATCACAAAGGGATTTGTCTACGCAAGCACTTCCATCTTCATCGCAAACAAATAATCAGGTACCCACATCACCTATTGTACAATCAAAAGGAGAAGGCATGAGACAACTGTTGCAAGAACCTACCACTGAGTTACAAAATGATGTAGTTATAGACACAACAGATGCAGGTTTACCACCACCACCTGAATCTCATCCATGGTTGTTGTCACTACTTCTACCATGAGAAACTACTCAGGCTCAACCAAATGAAACAGATGAAGAAAGACTGCAAAGACTTATACCAGGCTTGAGAAGGGTAACTAATATGCACAAAAGACCAGTCAATCTACACCAGGATCAAAGGCAAGAACAAGAAGAAATAAGTGATGATAGCTCACATGATGAATAATATATGGAAAGTGAGATAGACTCTCATGACTACGAATTCTTATCACTACATGATTCTAGCCCACCAGAAAGTGTAATATTAAGGTATCAAATAAAGCCTATACAAGATGAAAATACACAAAGTCATTCAAACAATCAAGTCCTCATGTTATCAGAGTCTACTAAAGAAGGGAGTAATGACTTACCCCTCCTATAGTCACACTTGATTTATTGGGGGCAAGAAGGAAAACCAACACTAGATTGGTTTGAAAATGACAAAGCAATTTCATAATTTCTTGGAGTCGGAGAGGGATTTCCACAAAGAGATCACAAAGTAGGGTTTGTTGTAGAACAGAATAGAACAACATACTTTGGAGAAGAAAGTGCTTCTACACTAGAAGATAAAGATCAAATCACCCATAATGGCAAGAGTAACTTGGGTAATCTCCCTATGGAAAGAGAAAGTTCAACATTGCTTAGAGAGGAAACAAAAGAAGTAAATATAGCAGAAGGGGAGGTTGTACATAACATCCATCTGACAAAATCACTAAGTAAAGAAGAAAAAGATAGATTCATTCATTTCTTCAAGCAAAGACCTATCGACTTTGCTTGGTCTTATTCAGATATGCCAGGGTTAGACCCCAAGTTAGTATTGCATCATTTACCTCTAATACCAGGAGTCAAACCTTACAAGCAAAAATTGAGAAAAATGCATCCAAGTATTGGATTACTGGTTAAGATAGAACTACAAAAGTTGTTGGATGTAGGCTTCATAAGACCTATTGATTACATAGAATGGATATCCAACTTGGTACCTGTGACTAAGCCCATGGGAGGAATAAGAATATGTATAGATTTTTGGGACCTAAATAAAGCTTGTCATAAAGATGACTTCCCACTGCCAAATATTGATATGATAGTTGACCTAACAATTGGAAAAGAAATGTTATCCTTAATGGATGGTTTCCCAATATATAACCAGATTAAAACTGCACTAGAAGATCAACATAAAATGACCTTTATATGCCCATGGGGAACATACTGCTAGAATGTGACACCATTTGGTCTTAAAAACGTTGGACCAACATACCAAAGAGCTATGACAACATTGTTTCATGACATGATCCACAACATAATAGAAGATTATGTGGATGACATATTGGCCAAATCACAAACAAGAGAAAGCCACCTCACGGTCCTTGCATATATTTTTGATCAGTTGGAGAAATATAATGTCAGATTAAACCCAAAGAAGTGTGTGTTCGATGTAACAGTAGGTAAACTGTTAGGGTTCATAGTATCAAACAAAGGAATTGAAGTAGACCCTGCCAAGGTCAAAGCAATCATTAATATGCCACCTCTGTCAACACTTAAACAACTCAAAGGGTTACAAGGAAGACTGCAATCCATAAGGAGATTCATTGCACGGTTGGCAGATAAGTGCCACCCATTCCAGCATTTACTTAGGAAAGTAGTTACTTTTAAATGGATAGAACAATGCCAGGAATCCTTCCAAGCTTTGAAAGATTATCTTGTAAACACACCAGTGTTAGTAGTATCTACTCTAGGAAGACCTCTATTATTATACATATCAGCAACAAACTCAACTCTAGGAGCTTTGCTGGCATAGCATGATGACGAAGGAAAAGAAAGAGCCATTTATTATATAAGTAGGACTCTGATTGGCTATGAGCTTAATTATACCCCTATAGAACAAGCATGCTTGGTAGTAATCTTTGCATCCCAAAAGTTCAGTCGTTACATGCTAAGTCATAAGGTACAACTCATTACATACTTTGATCCACTCAAGTACCTATTGAGCAGAGCAATACTAATCGGGCAATTGGCTAAGTGGGTTATGATCTTGAGTGAGTTTGACATAGAGTACATAGACAGAAAGGCCATTAAAGGACAAATCATAGCAGATCAGTTAGCGGAGGCTCCTTTACAAGATAGTCATCCATTACTCATAGACTTTCCAGACGAATTAGTGTTTACATTGACAACATCCCTAATGTGGAAATTATACTTTGATGGGTCATATACAAGTCATGGGTCTAGAGCAGGGATTCTTTTCATTACTCCTCAAAGAGATTCTATACCTAAATCATTTAGGATAAATTTTCCATGCACAAATAATATAGCTGAATATGAAGCTCTCCTCATAGGACTTCGTATAGCTATACAATGGAGAATACAAGAATTACAGGTCAATGATGATTACAACACAAAGGATGACAAACTCATGCGTTATAAGAAGCTAGTGGAAGATTACAAAGAGCACTTCAAAAAAATCACCTTTGAACAAATCCCAAGGATACAAAACAAGGCAGTAGATGCAATGGCTACCCTAGGATCTCTGATCAATATGCCTACTAATGAAACTCAGTATGAGTTTATCATAGAATAGTTGATGCTACCGACTTATGAGACTCCTTTAGCAAAACATGTGTGTACAATTGTAGGTTCAGAATCACCTTGGTACAATGAAATATATACATATTTACATACTCAATACATGTCACCGGATTTGTCCAAGAATCAAAAGAAGACATTTATTCGTCAGGCATCTAGATACACCATTATAGCTGATACTTTGTACAGAAAGGGCTTTGATGGAACTCTTCTCTGATGTCTTGATGAGAATGAAGCACACCTTGCCTTAAAAGAAGTCCATGATGGGATTTGTGGGGCTCACCAAAGCGGTCCACCATTGTCAAAGAAATTGTTGAGAACAGGTTATTACTGGCCAACCATGGAAAAGGATGCTTACAAATATGTACAAAAGTGTAAACAATGCCAAATGCATGGAGACCTCATTCATGCAGCAACACAAGATCTTCAACCCATCACATCACCATGGCCATTCTCACAATGGGGATTAGATCTAGTAGGTAAAATCAACCCTACTTCTTCCAATGGACACAAGTTCATATTAATAGCCACTGAATACTTTACCAAATGGGTTGAGAGCAAATATCAAAATTCATGCTCAACTACATTATATGCAGATAAGGAGTTCCAATGTGCTTCGTAACAGATAATGGACGTCCATTTAAGAACCAAGAAGTGAAGGAATCGTGTGATAAGTTTCACATACAACAAAGATTTCCCACACCATACTACCCACAAAGCAATGGACAAGAAGAGGCTACAAATAAAACAATATTGAAAATTCTTAAGAAAGTTGTCACTAATACAGGAAAGGACTGGCATCTCCAGTTAAATCCTGCTCTTTGGGCTTACAGGATAGGAGTGCACACACCTATAGGAGCAACACTGTATTCCTTGGTCTATGGTAGTGAAGCAATACTCTCCATTGAAATAGAAATACCGTCTCTAAGAGTTTCTTTACAGAACATCATATCAGAAGAAGACTATAGGGTAGAAAGGTTACAAGAACTCAAAACTCTTGATGAAAAAAGACAAACAACGTTCAACCATCTACAAGGATATTAAAATAGACTGAGACGGAGTTATAAAAAAAGAGTCTGCCCATGAGCTTTTGAATTGGGAGATCTAGTCCTTAAAGAGAATCAAAGGAACCTAGCAGAATGAGAAAAGCCATGGAAATTTGAACCGAATTGGCTAGGTCCTTTCATCATAACAAGGGTTATAGGCAATGGAGCATATAATTTGGCTACCATGGAGGGAGATCCACTCTCTGACCCTATGAACAATATGCATCTTAAGTGATATTATACCTAAGGGTTGTGTAGTTTAGGCTTTACTTTTGACATTGCATATCATATCATTCAGAACATTGCATTACATATAGTTTCTTTTTCAAATGCACCACATCCTCAAAATTTTTGCATTACATTTAGTTTCTTTTTTTCAAATGCATCGCATTCTCAAAAATGTCACCAATTACATATAGAAGCATCAATAAAACAAGGCAACTATTCAGGTTTATCATTTGTTTGCATTCAAGAGAAACAAAGGTCATCTCCTTTCTTAGATATTCAGACATGAAATCTATGAGGTCCTAAGGTCATTCATTGTCAACATTACCCTGCGACGACGCTTTAATTATGGTTGGGTAGTGATTTCACTATTTGAGACTTGTTAAACCCAAAATCTATCAATTGCTATATCTCAAACACAATAAATCTCTAATTCATTCTAGACACCTAGTTGATCATATGACTAGTGAAAAATCTAAAATTCTACTTCAGTGCCGCTGTAATTGTCACACCCAAGTAGATTTCATTATTTACAAGTCAAGGCTAGAAAATAAAAATAAAAACAGTTATGCCAAATATCTATCTCAAGGCAAAATAACAATGATATATAACTGAAATATCATGCATGCAAGTGCAACAAAAAGCTTGACTATGGGAACATGCAAGTAACTCCATCAGGGCTATGAATACCTACTGGCAATGGAGCAATATTTGAGAAATTATAGTCTATAACCTCTTTGGAGCTCTCAAGGCTTGCTGGTAGTGAGGCTCTATTCGGGATGCTTTTGAAGTCTAAATTATCCATGTAACTAAGTCATATAGGATGCTAAGGATCTTTAGTTAACACAAGAGCAAGAATTAACTCATCTGCACACACATCGGCAAAAGAAGATCAAAGTTTTAAGAACCAATGGGGAAGTTTTCCGTGCCTCCATTTGTAAATCATAGCCACTAAGTCTATTGATTTGAATGTTCCAAGGGACCTTAGGGATCGAGTGACTGCTTATCTTTGAGATGTTTGGCACCTCTATTTTCAATGGGTGTATTACAAATGCTAAAACAAACACAGTCAACCTTGTTCGAATAGAAAATGCATCTTCATCATGTATATTGCATTCACCTAGGTCATGTCAAAAATTTATTGTCTCCACACGCATTTTTTTAGATCATCATGTCATACAAGTCTGTACACTGGGGGCATAGCTGAAAAAATACCAAAAACATCAATATACTGTCCTGAAAAAATCAACCAAAAACATCTACAAAATGTCCTGAAAAAATCAATCAAAAACATTCAAATATCGATCTACATAATCCAAAAACATCGAAAAAGCTCTTGGAAAAGAACTAAAAATAAAAAATAAATCAACTGGAAAACTTGCAATAAAATGTCTTGTGAGAAACAAATACCCTAGCAGATATCTAGCAAACACTTTGCATGAAGTTAACAAAAGATATGACTATCAAGTCAAACATCTGCAATCAACTAATCAAACTATCTTATCAATCGTATCATATCCATATCAAACTGATCATTATCTTTTCTTAAACAAAAGAGGATATACTCGAAATCAGATAGGTTAGCCTTAAACGGGGTCCACAACTTTTTGAGATCAGACATTATCAACCATCACATCAAGCAACTAAGAACAAAGGCACAAGGTCAGTATAGCTGCTGAATTTTGTCTGGGTCAGTCTTTATATTTTATCATTTGGCGATAGATTATGTTCCTATGCTACTAAAAAATGTCTACAAGTGACTAGAGGAGCTATGATGGGCATTATCTTTTTCTTTGTTTGTTGTTTGTGGTGTGAACCGATGAAATTCTAGGGAAATTTCTCTAGTGGGCATCTGTGATAAGAGCCTTCACATTAAGGTGAAATCGCCACACATACCTCAAACCCTAGCGTAATTACTAGAATGGAGTGTTCACTCCTTGTCTACTACATGTTTGTTTCTACAATGAGATATCTTTGCATCTTGGTTCCTTATACCCTAATGTGCTAAGCTTCATTGTTCAAATGATAACGCTCAGTGATGAATATATATTTACGCAATAAAATATGTGACACAGGTTTGTGAATCATTCAATTTCATTCTCATTCTCATTCTCATCTCATTTGCTTATTGATAGTTTGTTGATTTCTCATCTTCTATCTAAATCGCATTCTTTGTAATATTCTTTCTATCATCAATTTCTCTCTCCATCATCTAACTAACATTTCTTCAAGGTGTATCTAAGTTAAATTTGGTTCAACCATTATGATACCAAAAATATTTGTTATAGATTCATTTGGATTCATATAGATTCATTTCCATTCACATAGATTCATTTGCATTCATTATAGATTCTATTAAGCATTAATAAGAGATTTCATTGCATTCATATAGATTTCATTTGCATCATTAATCCATACATGTACTACCATTGCATTTTTACAATCATATAGAATCAAATAGATATGCATCATAAAACTCATAGCATCATATATGCATACATGAAAAGCAAAACATAAATAGATCACTATCAAAACCCGCATATCATATATATTCAACCTCAAAAATGATAATGTGTGTGAATACAATAAATAAGCCCGAAGGCTCAAATAACATGATCAACCAACACTGCCTCTATCAGCAGGTGGATCATGTCCACTAGATCCTGCCCCAGGATGTCGAGGTGGTCCCATAACACCACCACTGCTAGTCCGTCATGAATTAGATCTACCCGATCTCCTCCCCATGAACTCACTAAATCTAGGCTCTCTCTGACCCTCAGGGATGGCTCTATCATATGCCTGTCTATAATAAATATCGTCCTATGTAGCAGTGAAGTATCTCTCTGCCTGGTCACGTGCATCGGTACCTGCTATAAAAGGTTGATCAAAGGAATCCATAGTGATCTGACATCTCCATATTGCCTCATCTCTCTCCCTCTGGAGATGGTTTCTCTCAGCATCAAGGGCACCATAATCTACACGGTAGGTCTCCCGCTTGACATCTCATCTAGCGACCTCATCCTCCAAACTTCAGACCCATGCTCTAAGAGTTTGCGGATCATCCTCATCACCCACATGCTCTCTCCCACCATCTACGATAGGAGCATCCTCCAACTCCATCATATCATCATCATCTCCATCCTCGCTACTCGATGACTCTGAAGAATCATCGCTACCCTCACTGCTAATAGACTTGGTGTCTCCACCAATGTCTACATCCTCATCTCCCTCTCCTCCCTCATCTCCACCACTTCACCCTTAGCTCCACCCTCTCTTCCTCCTCTAGCTCCCTCCCCTGCATCTATCCTCAACTGCTGCCTAGGATGTCGAATCTACTGTGATGTAATGGGAACATTAGGGATCAGTAAGTGGCACTAGCCTGTGCCTAGAGAACCATGCATCATACTTTGTCGTCATCCCTGGATCCACTATACCTCTACCCCAACCCCAGAGAAATGGCTGCAGAGCATCAAACTCAGCAGAAGCAGTATGAGGCTATATACACACACCCCAATCAGAAACCTCACGAGAAACACGAGAAAAGTAAGCAATAACTACAGGTGTTGCCTGTACCTCACCGAACTATCTCAGAACTCACCTTGGAAGATACATCTCAACAATCCGTTGGGTCTCAAAAGTCCTCCCAATAAGATATCTCTATTGTCGACAGAAAGGCAAGTGCACTGCATCATCCGAACAACCAGGGCAATCTAAGTATGATCTCCAAATGAAATGCTACAATATGTCCAGCTGATGTCTCCAATATGAGGTGTTACCTAAACCCTTGTGTCTAATACCTGCTATGTACCTGAAAGTATAAGGCTCACTAGGCTACAAATCTACATGAATGATAGGCCTAGCAATAGAAATGTGCTCCCATTCCCATGTCTGAAGCAAAGTAACACCACAACTAATAGAACGGTATCCAAGATACACAATACCATGCATCTGATAGTATAACATGGTTAGAAGACAAGGACCCCAAGCATACAATCGATGATGAACAATCATATCATGGAGCACTTTGCCCCATCCAACTAGAAACCCATGACCTCGTCTATCAGGTACCAGTAAACCACTGACAACACCGCATAGTACAATGGTCAGGTCATCATAGTCTAATTGGGCCCAAGGGATGTCATAACGGCCACTCATATGTAAGTCCTGTATCTCACACTCGAAAAGTGCACATAGTCCAGCAATGCCATCATCATGGTCATATACAACTCTCCCACCATGAATTGGAATACCTAGTATATGCCATACATCCTCTAAGGTAATCGATGCCTCACCAGTCGCAAGATGAAAAGAACAAGTCTCAGAGTGCCACCGCTCTATCAAAGCTGTAATTATGGCCATGTTGGTCATAACCTCTAGCAAGTGTAAAACATGATATAGACCAAGCTGTCGGATATGCTCGATTTCCTCATCCGATAAGTCCACATGAAGATCCAATCCACTAGGTTTGCTCTGTTGACAGTATAACACCCCAAGCTTCTCCTACAACAAGAAAATGTTCAAAATATCAGATATCGGATCTCGAAAAACTTAAATATTTTCAAACACATGACAAAAAATTACACATACAATGAATGTGTAATAGTTGTGACTAATGTGTAACAATACACACTCTTGCGTGATGATATACATGAATGCGGCATGCTTAATACTAATGCGTAATGCTTACGATGCATGCATAGCATTTAGAATGTTTGTGGTATAGTTAACACTAATGCATAAAAATCAACAAGCGATTGCGTGACAATGAAAAAATTGATCATGGATTTTTTTTTTTAAAACAAGCATAAAATAGGCAAAAATCAAGAAAAATATGGAAAAATACCATGCCGCTAGTCCCAAAAGATCTCTGATATGAATGTACTCGGTTAGATAGATGCAATCAAGCTCTATAACCAGCCATAATGATCAAATACATAGTTAAAAGCACAAAAAAATGAGGAGAAAACCAAGAAATAACCAAGGTGCAAATGAGCAAATGAAAACCTAAAAATCTCTATTTATAGCTCAAAATTAGGGTTTTTTGACACCATGATGCCCATGGTCCCCACTAGCTTCAACCACCTCGTAGCCTACTCAAATGATCTCGAAATCACAGGAAATTTCACATGCTTTCTCATTATGCAATTATCGAAAACATGGTCTCAATTTTGGAATTTTTCGACCACATTTTCTGAGGGGGCATATTTACATTATACAACAGTACCAAGGCATACTGGGGCAGAATTTTTCATTTTCTTTGAAACAATGTTGCTTCAACGTTGTCTCAAAGAGGGGCAAATGTAGACACCTAAAAATGTCTCATTCATCATGTACTAATTATTCCTCTAATTGATTAAATAATTCTTTAATTATTTAATTAAGTTAATTTAATCAATCTTATTCTTCTAATTTCATATGTCCTTGTCATCTTACTAATTATTCTATTTTCCTCTTCTATCATCATTTAATCATTTTAAATAGTTTCTAAATATTAATTAAATATTAATTATTTAATTAATTCTGAATAATTCCCCAATTTAAATAATCTTTATTATTTAAATAAATTACTAATTATCCAATTTCTATCTCTAATCATGTAATCATTCAACCCTTTTCTAAATATTAATTAAATATTTATTATTTAATTAATTGTGATTTAATCCTTTAATTTAAATAATCTTTATTATTTAATTAAATTCAATTTCTAAATAATTAAATAGTTTCTTTAAATTATTTAATTAACTAATTAATTCTCCATTTCTAAATCCCCAAATTCTAATTTCATTTAATTTCATATTCTTCTAATTCTTCCAAATTCAATTACATGTGCATGATTTCAAAATCCAAATTGAAAATCAAAGTCAAATTCTAAATATATTCAAATGCTAAATTGAATTAAATAAATTCAATTATTTGAATAAATCTCATGCAAAGATTAAATTGAAAATGTAAGTTAAAGTGCTTGCACATGCTAAATTAATTAATTAAATCATTTATCTCTCCAATCTCTATTTCCATCTTTTAGTTAGGTTTATCTAAATTAAGCTTTCTTTGTCATCCTCTTTATTTCCTCCAATCATTCTTTTTCTTTCTTCAGTTAGCTTTTTCTCAATCAATTAACTCTTTTAGTCTATTCAATCTATTGAGTTTCACTCCTACAATCAATAGTTCAACTATCAATTTTCATGAGAGCTCACCTGAGTTCCACCTCTTGACCAATATGTTCCACCTTTCAATCAATCTTCTCCAAAAATCTATAAATTAAGCAGTCAATCTTCATTCTCAACAATCACAAACTTTGAATCTTTGTGTCACTTGCAGGTTACTAGCGCAATATCTGAGAGCCATCATACCATAGAGAAGAGAAGACCAATGGAGGCCATATGCAATCTTGGAATAGGGAGTTTTATTGAATGATTTTAATTCCTATTTGCTAGAGTTTTAGTAGGTGATTTCCCTTTGTTTCTAATTGATATTTGAATAAGATGAATTTTACATGTGACATAAAATTCAGTGGAAGAGAAGACTGTCAACTGACAGTGAGATATTTCATCAAGAGTTGTAGAATTCATTTGCAACAAGAAGCCTTAAGTGTATCTAAATTGTATTTCAACATACATCGCAAGCTGAAGCTTGGTAAAGCGGTTGGTTCTCCTTGCATTGGTGCCCTAAATCTCTGTAATTCAGTGTGTTACCTATGAGGATAGATTGGAGTAGTATTCTCCAACAACTTTTCTTACGGAGGTTTTTCCCATATTGGGTTTTCCTCATACATCCGGTGTTGTGAGTTGCATTTGTGTGATTGATCTCTTTGGCTTTCCTTCATGCTTTACCAGTTTAATTTTTTAATTGCTTAAGTTAGTAACATGCATTCTAGAGTTGTTTTCAAAGGTCAAAAAGTTTAGTAACCACTAATTCACCCCATTGTAAAAAGTGATCTATGTTCAACAATTACCTATTTGACACGAAACTATGACTACTTGATCATGAATGTCGAAACTCTGTATGTTGAACCTGTTACTCTCGAACCATGATATGTAGTCCAGTGTGAAGTAGAAGACGGTTCTAGTGGTAGGTTTGTTGGGTTAGATCCCCTAAATACTAAGATAAACTTCAATAATCATGTTCCAACTCTTCTTGATCTCAAGATTATTATGCAAGGTAGTCTTCTAGAACTTGACTTGTCGATTCAAGGTTGTGATAACAATACCGTGAATTCCCTTGAACCTATTGAATCTTTATCCCTGCTACATCTTGAGCTTATTGACTATACTCTCCAAGATCAACTTTTGAATTTACCTACATTTGCCAATGACTATACATTATCCTTCTATCTTAATGTAGTTGAACAAATGGACTCTTCCACCAATGAAAAGTGAGAACATGACAGCACCAATTGTCGAGTATCTTAGTCGCAAAAAATCAAAAAAATAAAAACAAGACTTTTGATGGCTAAAACCACATTGTGGCGGTGTTAGAATAAAAAATAGTAAAAAATAAAGGATGTACCTAATGGTGAAAACCTCTCTGAGGCGCCCGAAGGTGAGGTAGTTGACATTTTTCCTGATCACTTTCAAGAGAGATCATCAATGCTAATTTAACCTATGCAACCAATAAACATTGGAACAGAATAAGCTCAACACACCATACATGTAGCTCAATCCTTGCCAGACAAAGAACTAAAATAATTTATTGATTTCTTCATGGAAAAGAAGATCAATTTTGCATGGACATTTACTGATATGCCAGGTCTAGATCTTGACCTCATAATGCATCATCTTTCTATCACTCCCAGAGTTAAACCTGTTAAGCAAAAACTCCAAAAAATGTATCCTCATATTGCATTACTTGTTAAGGTTGAGCTATAAAAATTACTAAAAGATGGATTCATCAGAGCAATTGATTATGTTGAATGAATATCTAATATTGTACCTATTTCCAAACCTAACAAATCAATACGTTTTTGCACAGATTTCAGAGATTTAAACAAAGCTTTTCCAAAAGATGATTTTCCATTGCCCAACATAGAAATGATCGTGCACATGACTGCTGGCTATGAAATATATTCTTTAATGGATTGTTTTTTTTGGATACAATTAGATCAAAATTGCACCTGAGGATCAAGAGAAAACAACATTCACCTGCGCATGGGGAACCTTCAATTGAAATGTAATGCCCTTTAGTTTAAAGAATGCGAGTGCTACTTATCAAAGAGCTGTAACAAAAAAATTTCATGATATGATGCACAAAAACATGGAGGATTATGTTGATGATACTCTAGTTAAATCTATGAAAAGATCAACACATCTATCAGAACTAGGCCCAATATTATACATGATGGAAAAATTCAACCCAGATTGAATCCTAAGAAATGTGCATTTGGGGTTACAACTGGTAAGCTCCTAGGATATATTGTTTCAATGAAAGGAGTTGAAGTAGGTCCAAAAAAAGTTAAGGCTATCATGGAAATGCCACCTCCAAAGAATGTTAGTCAAATGAGAAGTTTACAAGGGTGGCTCCAATCAATAAGACGCTTTATTTCTTAGCTAGAAGATAAGGCTCAACTATTCACAAAGGCATTATGGAAAGGAGTTACATACAACTAGGATAAAGATTGTGAACATAATCTAAAGTAAATCAAAGAATATCTTTCTAATCCACCTATATTGATGCCACCAATTCAAGGCAAGCCCTTGATTCTCTACATATTAGCTACTGATACATCATTGGGGGGTACTTTTGGCACAACAGGATGAGAATTAAAAAAAAAGGAGCTATATATTATATCAGTAGGACCTTGGTGTCATATGAGATGAACTATACTATCATAGAAAAATCTTATTTAGCGTTGGTCTTTGCATCACATAAATTAAGACACTACATGCTATCACATTTTGTCACGTTGGTGGCTAAGATTGATCCGCTCAAATACCTTCCCAGCAAAGAAATGCTTACAAGGAGATTGGCTAAATGGGTCATGGTTCTTACAAAATTTGATATTGAAGATATAGAATGCAAAGCTATCAAATGATAGGTCATTGCAGATCAACTTGTTGATGCTCTGCTTAAAGACAATCAACCTTTGCACATATAATTTATGGATGAATCCATCATGCACCTTACTCAATGATCTTGGAAAATGTTCTTTGATGGGTCTTTCACTCAACAAGGTTCTGGTGTCAGAATACTTTTTATCACTCCTCAAAGATATTCAATCCCAAAGGCTTACAAGATTCTCTTTCCATGCACAAAAAATATTGCAAAATATGAACCCTTGGTAAATGGAATCAAGATGGCTATCGAATGGAAGGTTATTGAGTTATACATCTATGAAGACTCTCAGCTAATTATCAACTAAATCAATGGTATATATCAGACTCGGGATGAGAAAATTATGCGCTATAAAAGAATGGTTGATGACCTCAAAAAATACTTTACCTTTGTATCATTTCAGCAGATTCCTATATTAGCAAGCAGAGTAGCAGATGTTATGGCTACCTTGTGTCTATACCATAGCTACAAGAATTTGAATTCTGCTATGAATTCCTGGTGGAAGAGTTACATTATCTTTCTTAATATTCCCTTAAGTCCCAGATGGTCTATTCCATCATTGGATGGGATTCATCTCTCTGTAGCCACATTTACTCTTACTTGTGTGACCAAATTATACCTGCTAATCTTACCTGTAATGAGAAAAGGAACCTAATCTAAAATGCTTCACAATATGTCATAATCGCTAGCGATCCATATAGGTGAGGTTTGGATAGTAATTTTCTTAGGTGTTTAGAAACTGAAGAGTCCCAATGCACATTATCTGAAGTCCGTGAAGGTATTTATGGATCTCATTCAAACAGTCTAACTTTAGCTTGAAAACTGCTAAGGGATGGCTACTATTGGCCAGATATGGAGAAAGATGCTATAAAATTTGGCAAAACTTATGAGAAGTGTCAGCTACATAGAAATCTCATACATTCTCTAGAAAGGGATCTAATTGTTGGTATTGTGTTGTCATTGATTTCAACCAACATGGGATGACTACCGGTAGAAGGGATGTATGTACAACACTATTATGAAGGAGTACATAATGTGATATATTAGATATCACCTTGTGTTCCTGAAAAACATCGGTAAGGTAAGGAAGATGATCCCTAGACTTATTGGTACACAAGTTAGTGCCTAACTTGTGTGGATGAGATGTGTAGGTTACTAGAACAATGTATCACCAGTAAGGAAAGGATGTCAGCTGGTACATGATGTGTTGACATAGAGGAATCAAATCAACCAAGTGAGTGGTTGACAAATGACAAGATGATGACCAGTGCACAAGTAGGATGGGCAAGGTGTTTGAGCGGTTGGTTGTGATGAAGAGACAGAATGCTACCAAAATCACATCAACACAATAGGAGAAGGATGAACAGAGCATCAGTATGCTGTGAGGTTGTAGAACAATAGGACTCCCACTAGATGAAGATGCAGTCATCATGAGATGCCACATGAGTGCACTACAGGATGTAGATTACAAAGACTCACTCTCATCGATAAGTGGAACTTATCTACTAGTATGCATAATATACATCATAGTTCCATGAGATAAAGTAGATGAGACAAAGGAAGGTGTTTGAAGGCTCACACCGGATCTACCATCAGTCAAAAGGAATTCCTTGAGTGCATGTAATTAGTGATATGCATTGGACTATCTGAGAAGGCATGTTAAGATGTCAATATAGATGAAGAGTGATGAGTTTTTCATATTGACAAATCGACAGAGACTTGGTGAAAGCTGATAAGGAGGAATGGCCTAATTTAAGATGAAGTTTGTTGAAGGTTGACGACATAAGACTAATACATTTGGTCGAGAATTTTGATGGAGAAGGTATATTTTGACCAAATTTGATTTTTTTTTTTAAAAATTCCTGAATTCGTTGGAATTTCGATGGTAATTTCACATTTGGTTTCGACGAAGAAGGCATGAGCAATGAAATTTGTGTTTTTTTTTAAAAGTACCCGTGTTTGTCGAAATTTCAATGGCAACAGGCATTACTTAAAAAAAAAAGAGGGCAAGTCATTTGTGCATTCAATTCCACGCAAGCTTCTGCGTCAACCTCAACCCCTGGCAAGATCAAATAGCACAATCACCATTTGAGGTACTTTCGTAGAGTCACCATTCGAGGTAGAATCTTTACCTTCATTTCAGATTTGCATAATATGAGGAATTATTGAATCTTTACCTTGATTTCAGATTTGCATAATATGAGGAATTGTTGAATCTTCACCTTCATTCATTGAATCTTCAGATTTGGATAATATTTGCATAATATTTGCATAATATTTGCATGAGGAATTTTGGATTTGCATAATATTTGGATGAGGAATTTAGGAATTTCGGATTTGAATCTTTACCATGATAGGGGAAAGAGGTTACAATAGGTTTCCCTAGAAGCCATCTCCTCTAGGCCTAAGGGCAGTATGCTTTGTAACCCTTTGCCCACACAGAACCATCACCGTACCACTCTTGCAAGCCTACTTCCCTTCTACCATGGTTGGAAGTACTCAAAAAGTATGAAAGTTTCTAGTATCAGATATATACTTAGCATAAAATAAATAAGTTGCAAAATGTCACAAATTAGATGCACTTTAATTGCTATTATGGATATAATTATAATAACAATGTATTTCTCAATCATTGGTGTGTAGAAGTATATTCACTAATCCAACATCCATTCTATTATATACAAAGGAATTCATACCAAATAGTATTAATTAATAAATCTGTTCTATATTCAGTGCCTTATCAAGTATTAAGTGCTTGGTTTGATGATCTTCTAATAGTTGGGTGTGCACTACTTATATCTCTTCATTGGGTGCAAAAGTGGTGACCACTCAATAAAGGGTTATTGTTGGAGTGGTGGCATCCCCTCCTAAACCATGATGTCTCCTCCTAACAACTAGAATGCCTCTTCATATTATTACACACCCTTAATATGTTATCACTCTTAAATATTCACCATCGCTAGAGATTAATGGCGAGGGTTGATATTTATTGTCTTTAATCCATATAAGCTTGACTATAGTAAATCAGTGATTACCTCCATGAAATTGTGAAGTATTACCGTGTAAGACAATTTCATCATTTGGACCTTCCATGAAGAAATGTTAGTTGTTCAAATCGGGGGCATCATAGTCCTCCCCTCCCAAATTTGCTTGTCCTCAAGCAACTTTAGGATTAGATGATCAAATATATCAGCCCCCTCCCAAGGTTTGTAATATTAAGACAAGTTTTCTCTCATCAATCATAGTCATGAGACAAAATAAGGGCAAACTTTCCATATATTTTCTAGAAGCATGCCACACATCTATGACCTTAAACATAATGTTCTCTTTTGAATAAATTCTTGTTTCTTTTTATTCTCTTAGTTGTTAAGCATCATTCTTGAAAATATATTGAGCATGAACTAAGTACGAAGTATACACATGCCAATAAATGTACTAATATTAGATCCTTCTTATTTAGTAGAATTAATTCACTCTTTACTTAACAATGAAACCTTGAGGTTCTATTTAGAGGTTTCTTCTGTCATATTTATGAGGGTGTTGTGATTATTGGATTGGTTCCTCTACAAAAATCCATTCTTTAATTGTCCCCTCTTCTTTTGATGGGATTCTTTTATGGTCTCCTTCACCGTATCTTTCTTTTTTTCTCAGGTTTCCTTTTCCTTTTTCATCAGATATTGCCTCTATTTTTTTGTAGTTGGCCTCCACATATATGTCCTAGTTCCCATTTTTATTTGCTTTTATAACACAAGTTCTTTCTTTAAATATTCCTTTAATTACATTTATGCCTGGGTGCCCATGGATATTTGCACATTAAAACACATCTTTCCCTCTTGTGTTTCATCTTGTTTACAAGTGTGTCCTCTTTCCCATTTCTTCCTGCAATAAAAATATAGGACTTTCTTCCTTAGTTCTTCTCATTTTTCATGGGAGAGTTTAATATTCTTGTGAGATTCATATACTATAGTGACTAGATCATGAGTTTCCATGAGCCATAAAACATAAAATATTGTCAAGCCACAAATCATTTTCAAGTCCAAAACTAGATAAAACATCAAACTCGGTTACACATCTTAATCTTTTTCATTTTCTTCTTGTTGATTTTTCTGGTTCTTTTCTTCCTCTTCAACATCTCCCTCTTCATTAACCTTCTTCTTGCCCTTGTCTTTATCCACCTTCTTTGGCTTTGTTTAGATATTCTGATACGAGTCAAATGGCTATCCTAATGAGGGGCAAATTATTTACTAGCTAGTTGTATCATATTTTTGATATATAATTTCAAGGTCCCTGACTGCTTCAACCCTTCTCTTTTCATATTGATATCCCTTGCACTACTTGTTTCGAAAATCAATTGTACTCTTCCTGGAATTTCTTGTCAGTCTATCTTAAATCCCATGGCCAAAAGTTCACTTCTTGTACATCTTCCTTATAATTTGGAGTCCCTCCTTCAATCACATTCATGGACCTTTCAACTAGTAGCTTTAATGTGAAAGCTATTTGTTCCACAATTAAGATCAAAGTGAGTCTAAATATAAACTAAGAAAGAAACCTCTCTTTCCTTTGGTATACGTGCTCATTCCTTCTCTTCCATAGCAACCAATGGATGTTAGTAGACAACAAAAACCAAAACACATTAGAAACCTTATCCACACCCAAAACAAAGCCCAAAAGAGTTTTAGACCAACAAGATTTAGTAATAGCCTTAGACCACATTTTTCTTATCCAATATTGCTAACATTATCAAAAATGCTTTGTGTATGAGTAAGGATATTATACAAACCTTTAGCTTTAATCGTGAGAAGAGGGATCCCATCAGCCCCCTTAATTTTAGGGATGAAGTCACTTTCATTAACATTCTTGATAGCTTGTTTAATAATTTGAATATATTTAGTCAATGTAGAATAAGTTTGTTTACTCATAATACTCAAATTAATTCTTCCTGAAGTAGTTCCCAAGTTTTTAATTGACTAGTTTTGAACAATTTTCTTGTACCAATCACTCCAAGAGAAATAATTCCTTGACAATGAAGATTTGGACTTACAACAATTAGAGAAACCTATAAAATATAAAATAAATGAATAAAAAAAAAATAGACAAATACATGAAAGACACAATTTACATTGTCTTTTACCTTCTCATCTCACGGATGGAGTGGAATTAGAGGTATCCTTCCTCACTTGATTTTGTTAGCATTTCACACTCCAATGAGAATTGTAGGTGATTGAAGGTATTGTCATTGATGACAACTTTTTAATCCTATCGCACTGGTAGGCACTGACACCGACAGACTCTACACCGACAGATAGTTCATTGACAATGACAATAATGATTACTGACACCCTAGCCAATAGGATTTTTGTATTTAATTGTAATATCTTTTGGTAATCTGACATGGAATATTGTAATAAGACTCATATATAAGAATGAGATCTTGTAGATCAATTTGGATAGGATATACACATGGATATGTAGAGTGAATATAAAGGCATATTCGTAGAAAGGTTTATGGTTATTGTAAGAGCTTAAACCAGTACTGAACCTAGCATAATAGATGCTTTTTGTAGCAGTACATTATATTGGATTCTCATAATCCATTTTGTAAGTCAGTGAGAGTTCCTTTTGTATTTGAGCAGCGAGCTCTAGGCAATTGGCCTTCCTGCATGTGCAGGCACATCATTGTAAGTACTATCCATTCATTGGCCAATGAGTGAATATTGTGGGTCACAAATCCCACCAAGGTTTTTCCCACACTAAGTTTCCTCGCCAAAAATATTGTTTTTTGGTGTTCTTTCTATGTTGTGTTTATTGTTCATATTTACTACATTAATTCTTGTTTATTGGTACATTGTTTTGGAATGTAAATTATTGAAAAAGGCCATAAAATCTGTTAGCCAGTTAGATACTGATTCAACCCCCCCTCTCAGTATCTTTGGGACTAGCATCAATCCTAACAATTGTTATCAAAGCCTGGTCCTCTATTTTCAAAAGCCTAATAGCTTGAGGGAGATTTTGACACCGGTACATATGGAAAACTTGAGAAAGAAATTAGAAACAACTCTTGTAGATTATGATGCAGAAAAGTTGAAGAATATCAAACTTGAAGATGATCTGAAGACTACACAGGAATTCATTCAAGGACTTCAAGAAAATCTCACTATTGCTAGAAACAAAAGAAGAGAACTTCATGAAAAGATGCAGAGTAACAATGAGGAAAAGGAAACCTTGTGAACAAGTTGAGACAAGAAAACAGTGCTATGAGGAATGAGATACAAGATATGACTATGAGGTTTTGTAAAGACATTGAAGACAGAAAGAAGAATGACAAAGGCCTGACTAGGAGACTTAATGATGTCGAAAATGAAAATAAAAGATTTAGTCATGAAAATGATATGTTGAAGATAGATTTGATGCACACACAAAATGATAAAACTGAACTTATGAGATAGAAGGGAATCTTGGAAAATGAGTTGGCTACTGCAAATCAACACAAAGAGAAATTCAAGAAAAGTTCAGAAGAACTTGATAACATGTTCAAAAATTAGAGACCTGATGGAGATACTAATGGACTTGGATTTGAAGTTGGTGAAAGCTTCGATACTACAAAAAATCATGATCATAGTAAACAGGTAAGACAACCTAATGCTTACAAATTTAATGGGAAATGCTTTACCTATAACAAGTATGGTCATAGAGAAAATTAGTGTAGATCTAGAAACTATCAAAACACTAATGCACCCACCGGTCAATGTTCCAAATGCAACAAAATTGGTCATAATTCAAAAAATTGCAGAATGAATGTAAGATGTTATGTTTGTGGAAGATTTGGACACCTATCTAATCAATGCAGAACACATACTAGCATAGGATATGGAAAGGCTATTCAGAAGAACAATGTGACTTGTTATACTTGTAACAAGATTGGACATATTGCAAAATTTTGCAGAAGTAAGGCATCACCGACAAATAATAAAGGACCCAGTTTGAAAGGCAAAGAGAAGGTAGATGAGGTAAAACAAGAATTTTCAAAATAGTGGATTAGGAAGAGAGATCAAAATGTTGATGAGACTATTCCTTCACCGGTAGAATAGAGTATTACTCCACCAGTAGGAGATTCTTCATCCAACTAAACTAAAACCTTTTGGGGGTATGGCAACAAATTGAAAATCATGATAGTTTACCCCCGGTTGATGGTAAGAAGATGAATTGCTTCTTTACTGGTAGATGTATTAAGTTTCACTTAACTGGCATGCATTTAGAGTGGTTGTTGAAGGAAAAGATATTATAAATCAGTGTTTTTCCCTCTTTTTCATTCACTGAGAATTCAAACTTTCTAAGAGCATGAAAAACCTGAGTGAAGGCATCCATAGCGAGAAGTAAAGCAATATCTTTCAAGCATCCAAACCTAAAAGGCAGATTAAGGTACTTATCAATGGC
Source organism: Cryptomeria japonica (assembly GCF_030272615.1). Classification (NCBI taxonomy): domain Eukaryota; kingdom Viridiplantae; phylum Streptophyta; class Pinopsida; order Cupressales; family Cupressaceae; genus Cryptomeria; species Cryptomeria japonica. Next base: position 135,455,975 of record NC_081411.1, read on the forward strand.
TTCCTCCTCTGCTCCTGAATTCATTGCAAACCCTACTATTATTGAAGTGGTTAAACTCCCTAAGCTCGTCTTTAAGATTATCCCTGAAGTAGTGAAGCAAGATGATACCCTAGGAGCATTTTCAAAAATCCCTAAAGGAGTTGAATATGTAGAAGACCCTAGAATATACATGCATTGCCACATTGAGGAACTAGGTGCTGATGAAATCATGAAAATGTATATGAATGTGATTTGTGATGAGAATGGAGTTGTGAAACCAGAACATAAGATTATTGAAACCCTAGGTTTTGTGGAAATCCTTGACATTCTGGAATTTCCTAAGGAAGTTGTAAGGATTGTGCTAAGTAGAGTTCATGGAGAATTCTTTTGGCTTGACTCTATCCATAAAATCACAAGAGAAGTAGTTAGGGCAATGACTGGCTTACCCTCCACTGGTAGTAGGTGAGATAAAACCAAGAAAGTTTCAAACAACACAGTGATGACATTAACTAGTACAACCTATGACAGCAGATCCTTGAGAGTTAATGATGTGAAAGATGGCAATGTTAGATTCATTAGTATGATATTAGGATACAAAACCACACATTCTAACCGACTGAACTCAGTTTCCAGTCTATGTATCAAAAGTGCATATGATATGGTTAACGCTGATGCTAAAATAGATGTATGTGAGTGGTTGAAAGATGAGTTAATTGATAACTTGAAGAAAATAAAAGGAGATAAGAAAGGTACTTTCAGATTTGGTAATCTTCTTGTATGCCTAATGCTATATCTTACTAAGGAAGTTCCCAGTATAGGCAAGAAGGACTTTGGTTATGACATATCGGTAGGTAAACAACTATTGGATATCTTCACTGGCATGGGAACAGATAAGGACAACAAAATAAATGAATATTTCCAAGCATTTAAGAAAAAAATGAAAACTAGGGAAAGGTTATCACAAAGTATTGTTGACAAGTATGAAAAAGAAATTTGTTTTGTGATGAAGAAAGATGAGATTTGGATGGAGGTGGTTCTTCCTAGAACTATTTGGGTGACAGAGATGAGATATGAGGCTGATGTGAACATTATTGAAACATATGCCAAATCCCTACTTGAAGCCCCTAGAGAACTAGAAGAAAAAGTGTTTGGTAATGTTGAATCTATTGAAAGTGGTGTGTAGACACTTAAATAGAGAAAGTAAAGAGAGAAATATATCAAGAGTGCAACAAAGTAGGCAAAAGAAATTAAGGAAAACATAATGAATATCACCGGTATCAAGGAGAGTGATTTGGAAGGGTTACAACCGGAAGCTCATCTCTCACCAGTTGGTACATCCTCAGACAGTGAAATCCCTGTAGAGTTCAAAAGAGTAGATAGGAAGAGAAAACCTTCACCAGTACCCTCTCATACACCTAAGAAGGAAAGAAAGAAAGAATAAGTAGTGAGGCCCCCACCTAAGAAAATGACACCCAGAAAGAAAAAGGAAAAATAGGTTATTCCTCCTCTTGACAATCAATTAAATGAAATAACAGATGATGGAAATTTGTCTAATGTTAGTAAATTGTACAATACATTTACCAATGAGGAGAAAGAGAGAATAGAAAATAGAATCATCCTACACCTTGACATTTATAAGAAATTTTTGATAGAGGTTATAGATGATTTGCCTAGTGATTTTTATAGGCAGCTAGATGCTAAAAGGCTAGCTATTATGGAGTTAGATAAAATAACAAAGATTGAGAAATTGCTAGTTGTTCACCTTGTTAAATCAGTGGAAGAAATTGATGAGTTGATAAGTGAAGCAAGGAGGATAGCATTTTCTAGTGGTCACCGACATGTAAGTCTAATGGCTGGTAGGGTTAATGAGATCATAGAAGAGACAACTGATAAATGGGACATCTTCTTTGTGGAGAAAGAGAAACAAGAAGAACTAAAGAGACCAAAAACATTCAAGGTTTACCAAAAGGATAAATATAAGGGAAAAGGAAAGGTAGGTGGACTACCAAGCATAAAAGTGACAGATAATTTACCACCTCCTTTTGTTACTCCACCAGTACAAACTGTTGATACACTAGCTACTGAGAATGTGGAGACCACATGAGGACACAAATCTTGAATCTGAAATTTTGTACACAATGAACATAGACACTCATGAGGTTAATATTATGGTTGATAAGTGTTATCTTGTCATTTATCCATCATAGCAGGAGTAAATCACCTTACAAAATTTTATTTGAGTCCTTATCTTTCTAGAGATCCCTTGGTTCAATCCTAATCTATTTGTAAATTGTCTCTTAATCCATAGCGCCAAGTTTTAATGGTCTGTTTGAACCCCATGAACTCATTGAACCATTTGAAAGGGAGTTCATAGTGTTCATTTAGGTTACACAGGTTCTAAGGTTTCTAAAAGGTTTTCATGCTAATGTTCACTCAAAGTGTTTTGTAGCAGTTCTTTTTCATGGTCGCGTATGATGTGTTATATCCTCTTTCTCCAGGCCTGAACTCTTTGAACCTTGTTCAAAAAATTCAGTGGTGTTCAAAAGATCGGCGACACTTAACAAAATTAATCTTTTCAAAGGAAGTTTCCTCAGCACAACATACGCTTTGAACTACTTGAACCCTCATGAATTTAGTTCAGATTGTTCATGCGTGTTCAAATCAAGTGGGTCCCATGGGCTAAAAGACATGATGGTGCATTTATTGCTAAGTATGATGAAGATTGAACCATATCTTGGGTGACATCAACTGGTTGAGTTTTCAAGGCAAGTAATCATTTTTGGGAATTGGTGGTTACTCCAAATATGTCGCCATGCATTCAATGCATGCATGTGATTTCCAATTGCCATGCTCAGCACATTTGAGTTGATGATTGGAATTAATACACTAAATAAGTTCGTATCACTTCTTTTGCTATAAGGTATGAAGTGATTAATTTTTGAAAACTTGTTCTTCATTGCCACGAAGTTTTTGGATAGAAGTTTTGTTTGCTGGTAGTTGTCTGACTGGTCTCAACTATGAAGGTGAATTTATTTCCTATCCTCTCCAGTGATTTTTACCTACTTTTCCTCTCTCATAATAAAAATTTTCTAGGGAAAATAAGGGTTGTTTATGAATTATAAAGTCCACATTGCACCTTTTCGGGAACATTTTCAGTCTTGCATGCACAAAGCCCATAGTCAGTGATATAGACTTGAAAGGAGAAAATATGGAAGTTTTAAAGGAAAGGGTGTTTAAAGGAATTGATGGTTCATTTGGTTTAGAAATTCTGAGTAGTGGTCTCATAGAAGCAGCATCTTTTCCTCTTGTTGTTCCTTGCCCATAACTAGTTAGGGAGTGTATTGCAAGGTATGATCCTATTTCCGAAACTATTAAGAGAGATAATGGTGATACCCTTCTCGCAATTAATAGGGAAGTTATTTCCTCCCTTTTCAAATTGCCTAATTATCAGTTTTCAAACTTTTCTCTCGCCCAATCAATCACCAAGTTCAATGTAGATAAAATTGGACACCAAAATAATATAGCAAAGTATTGGTTGAAGGTTCCTTAAAGGGGTGGCTCCAGATTACCTAAGAATCCCAACAAGAACCACATGCTTCCCCACATCCATGATATCATGTTATTGCTACATCGAGTTAGAGGTTCGGCTGAGGCCTACAATTTTGATGATTATATTTACTGTTATGTACAGCTGGTGCTCGAAGGAAAGTAGTATCTTAACTGGGCAGAGCTCATTGCCAACTCCATGAGGAAACAACTGAGCATGGCGAAGAAGTTCAAGCAAAATTTCTTTATGTCCTCATATTTGATATATTGCTTGGCATGTGTTAAAGAGATAGTGGGAATACCTAGGTAGCTTGCTAAGGGAGAGGTTTCTGTGTATGACTTTTACCCTATGTTAGAAAAGGATAATGCTTTGCAAGATTTTAGGAGAGTACATAATGCTTTCCTAGGAGTTTTGTGTTATGAGTTAAAGAACATGAAACCAAGAGAATTACTGAAGATGTACAGGCATTAGTGAAGAAATATGGTAGTTTCTTTGTTCAGTTTCCTCGTTTTTGTTACATAAAAGTAGGCAGTTTTGAGGAAGAGCCTTTCTGACTTCCACATTTTTGTTCAGACTATTTTGATCTTGCTAAGATCTGTAGGTAGTTGGCTACTGTAATTAAGAAGGCTCAACCCAGAGATAAATGGGAGGATCATTTTCCTATTCAATTGGGTATTTTATCTTGTAGGTCCATGTTAGATGCTTTAAGCATTGGAGTCGACTTTAAGATATTCTGTTTTCCACTATATCATGAAAGGAAGGGCTTTGACGATAAAGGTTTCTCACAGAGTCTTGGTTTGATTCCGCACCTTCCAATCCCACACCTAGAGGATTTCTAGGAAGATTGCAATGATGAGCTTGAAGTGTTCAAAAGAGAAAACATGAGAATGGTTCTAGAACAGGTAGTTTCACTACAAGTGAAACTTGATATAAGGGGAATCCAAGAGGATTATCTAGAGCTTTTTGAACTTGGATACCTAGACCAAGCTAAACCAGAAATGTCCTGCATTAATTGGGATGTGCAAGAAGAGGATGACATACAGCTTAAAACAAAGAGGGTCTTAGAAAGAACCACATAATGGGTTAACAAGAAAAGAGCAATGAAACTAGGCAACAAGATTGGTCCTGCAAGAGGTAGTGAGGCTGCTCTACATTCCCCTAAACATTTTTCTAACCCCACTTCTATGCCTATTCATGCAGGTAAAGATAAGAAGCCATCTTACACCAAGCACAAGCCCAATCAGGTTCTGGACTTTTCTGCTCCTCGATATACCAGGTCACAGAGTGCTGCACAAAAGAGAATGGACCAAATCAAAGACATGGAGGCAAAAGACAAAATTCTTGATGCTCAGATTTTCAAAGTCGAGGACCTTGATAGCGACATTGTCAACACCATGGATTCTCGTGTGATTTCTATAGCTTTCACACCGCCACCTAAAGTGATCAGAGGAATAGCTAGTTCAAGTGGAACTCCTAAATGGCTAACCACTTCAATAAGAAAGAATGAAGTTTCATTTCAGTGTCCATCCCAATTCAGGACATGGTGGTTAAATACACAAAGAAGGGTCCCAAACAGAAGAAGTTCAAAACAAATGCCAGATTGGATACTGATGAAAAGACCGAGAGGTGGAGTGCAAAAATTGCTTCTTATAAGCCCAAAGATGAGAATAAGGAGGTAAATGTAGAGGACTTTGTGATAACTAAAGTGGAGCTCGGGAACATGAGTAGAGATTCAGATAATCATCTTTTCCAGGTATCGGCTAAGAAGATGCTCACTAGGTCATAAAAAGATGGGTAGGAGAAAAGAGAGCTGAAGCGACATATCAAAATTCTTGCTCAATTCATTGATAGTATCGTCTGCTTTGGAGCACTTCCCATATCACACGCTTCAGAAAGTTTTGACCCCACTATGCCAAAGAATAGGAAGTTGATGGGTCAAGTTTAGCGAGCCAAAAGCATCGTGGGGGCTGTGGAGAAATGGATTGAAGGAGTGATTAGAGATGGTGAAAAGTATATCAAAAGCTCCAAGAAGTTTTGTGATGAGATGCAAAGCCTCATTGTAGAGATTTAGAATCAGATCATGCCATGGGAAAAAAGAAGAACATAAATGGGAAAATGTCTTGCCCATTCTCACCAAGATAGAAGAGTACGGAGCCACCAAATTCTTGACAGAACATTCAATCAAGTTGGTAACTGAGGAGTGCCAACTCTTCGTATTGAAGAAGACTATAATGTGGCAGGTACTCAAATTCAAGTTTGTGATTTTTGATGCCAGGACTTCTGTTTATGAGCTTCAGGACCTTTAGAGCAGCTTGGTTAACGACAACAAAGTGGTTAATTTGGACCATGATTGGCAATTGGTAATGTGTGGACTGAGCACGCAGGATGCAATAAAGGCTTTTAGGTTGTATATGTTAGGGTTCTCACAGATACCAACAAGGGGGAGTGAATCACTATCTGACCGATAGTCAAATTTTCTTAAGTTAAAACATACAGAACATAAAGTAGCACTGTACCAGTATGCAAGAATTAATGTAATAAACATAATCAAAAACATCCACATGAAAAGAACACCATAACACAAGATGTTTAATGAGGAAACCCTGTGTGGGAAAAACCTTGGTGGGATTTGTGACCCACAACATTCACTTACTGGCCAATAGGAGAATATTACTTACAATAGGGGCCTGCACATGTAGGAAGGCCATGTCAAAACCATCAATCATACACAATGTCTCATTGGAGTGTCCATATGCCAACAATCTCCCCCTTTCACATTGATGGCAACACTCATGAGAAATTTAGAAAAGGTGTCCAAAAACGTGTAGACCAAAAAAAAATTTACCAAAAATATGAGGGGCTCCCCCTGAGCATATGATTCCTGTCTTTGAATTTTCTCATCCTACTACTCCCCCTTTGGCATCAATGACAAAGGTTGTCAAGATGTTAGTAGAGTTTGTAGTTATACCGGTCCATATCCTCAACCTTGTAGTTGGGTAGTTATTATCTGAAAAAGATCACCCAAAATTAAGTTTATACTATCCATAAACATTTTGCTATCTTTTATTCTTGTTTAAGTTCTCTTCATAGTGTCGGTGAGATGCTGCAATTGCTCTATCGGTGTTTTACTTCCCGGTGTTAATGCCTCTGAGATTTCCTTCTCTAGAGATGCTAGATAGTCCAATCTTGGACTTAGTTTAGATCTCAAGTTTTTTTCTTTATTTATTATTGTCTCTTTCTCTTTCTCCTGTTTAAGTAATTCTGCCTCAAAATTTGCTAACTTATCTTCAAAAACAAATAGTAAATCTGGTGAGTTGACAAAATTGTCTGCAAGCTTGTTTATCTCTTCTTGTGTCCTTCTTATTTTCTTGTCTATATCTACAGTCAGGAAGTTTGTTTTGCATGTGTCTTTATACGGGTTTTTGTACTCTTTTAACAAACTACACAGTTCCGGTAGAAGTGTGTCAAAGTCTCTGTTACACTTCTTAATTTCTTCCTCAAAGAATTTTTGTTTCTCTTTTTCTACAATGTCCTTTAAAGATTCTACCTTTATTTTCTCAATATTTCCAAAAATGTATTTACATAATGTATCCAACTGTCCTAAATAATCTTTATTATCTATATTACAATTAGGAACGATTGTTTTCAAAATGGTATTGAATCATCTATTGCTTTGTAAGCTTGTGAACTATAGTCAGTTATTTTCTTGATGGATTCAAGTAATACCTCAGTCACATTTGTTGACTTTGATGATGACCCAACAAACTGAGTACCGGTGGAAGTGACCATGTTTGTATTGACCTCTGGCAGGTCAGTTTGTGTCTACATTTCCTTTAGCACTAGTTTTCCTGCTTCATTGCTTATAGGTGGAGGTAGGTTATCTTTAACCTTTATGCTTGGAGGTCCACCAATTTTCCCTTTTCCTTTATCCTTATCCTTCTGATATACCTTAATAGGCTTGGGATTCCCATATTCTTCTTGTTTCTCTTTTTCAACCAAAAATATGTCCCAACCATCTTCTTTTTCCTCTAAAACCTCCATAACTCTACCTGCCATTAGTCAAATATGCCGGTGTGCAGTGGAAAAAACTATCTGGTTGGCCTGAGCTATCAGATTATCAATTTCTTTTGGGGAGTTTACCGGATATATAGCAAGTAGTTTTTCTATTTTTATTTTCTTGTCCAGTTCAATTACTCCTTGCCTTCTGGCCTCAAGTCTTTTATATAAGTCATTAGGAATTTCATTTATGACTTCCATCAAAAACTTTTTAAACATGTCCATGTGTAGTATTAAACTCTCCTCAACTTGCCCATTCTCATCAGCCGATAGGGTGTCATAATTTTCCCTATGAGCTTCTTTTTGGGTGTGACGTTTCTGACCAAAGATCTCACAACTTGTTGATTTTGGCTTTTCCTTCTAGGTGAAGGAGTGGTTGCCGATGAGGGATATCTTTTCCTAACAAGTCTTTTAAAGGTTGCTGGCATGTCTCCTTCTGAAGAAGTACCTACCGGTGATAGATGAGCTTCAGGTTGTGGGGCTGCCAACTCATCTTCAGTTATGCCAGTTTTCATTAATACATCTTCCTTAATGGCTTTTGCTTGTCTGGATCCTTTTCTCACAAAAGCTTCTACCTTCTTCACTCTTTTCTTGGATTGTATTTGTTTTTCTATTGTTTCAGCACTACCAAATGCTTCCTCCTTAGGTTCATTGGGGGCTTCCAGAAGTGCTTTGACATAAGTTTCAACTATGTGGTCATCTATTTCATAGCCCATTTCTGTTAGCTAGATTGTCCTAGGGATGACTCCTTCCATCCATATTTCATCCTTTTTGATAACAAAGCATATATCATCTTTGTATTTATCTACAATTTCCTGAGATAACCTTGTCCTTTTCTTCATTTTTATCTTTAGTGCTTGGAAAAAGTCATGAATGTTGTTTTCCTTATTCTCACCCATGGTATTGAATAGTTCGGTCATTTGCTTTCCTACCAGTATGTCATATCCGATTCTTTATATCCTATACTGGGAACTTGTTTTGTTATATGAAGCATTAGACACACTAACAGATTTCCGAATCTAAAGGTTCCTTTCTTATCTTTCTTTATCTTTCCAAGGTTGTCTATCAGTTCATCCTTTAGCCATTCATAGATGTCAATTTTTGCATTGTTGGTTATTATGTCATAAGCACTCTTAATGCATAAACTTAAAATTGAGTTGAGTCTATTGGCATGACTGGCTTTGTAACCTAATATCATGCTTATGAATCTCACATTTGTATCCTTTACATCAAATAACCCTTAAAGATCTTTTATTAGATGTTGCACCTATTAAGTCTATGACTAGATCATTTGAAACTTTCTTGTTTTTGTCTGGTCTTTTACCGGTGGTCGGTAACCCTGTGACAACCTTTACCACTTGCTTGGTGATCTTATGAATTGCATCTAACTAGAAAAATTCTCCATGAACTCTTCTTAACACTATCCTAATCACATCCTTAGGAAATTCAGGAATACTAAGGATTTCTGTGAATCCTAGGGTTTCAATAATTTTGTGTTCAGCTTTGATATTGCCGGTATCATCACATATCTCGATTTTGTACATGGTTTTGATTTCCTTGTCTCTTAGCTCTTCAATATTGTAGTGAATATACATTCTAGGGTCTTCAGCATATACAACACCTTTAGGGATTTGAGAGAATGCACCTAAGGTATCATCCTTCCTTGCTATTTCAGGGACCAACTGAAATATGGGCCTAGGTCTTTTAATTACTTCCACAACAATTGGGTTCACTATGTATTCAATTGTAGAGGTGGATGCCCTGATAAAATACCTTTTTCTATCTTTGATGGATGATTGCTTGGAGTGTGCTTGCTTCTTGATCGAAATACCTTAGCTCGGAAATCTTCGCACTCTATGAAAGTTTGAAATCACGGTGAAATGAAATGGAGCAGAAACCTTATTTTATAAAGTCTTTTTTGCTACCTACCACATTAATTGCATGTCGGTTATGTATTCACTTAACTTTATTTGCCAATAATAAGTGATTTTCAACTTCTTTTCTCTAATCGAGGGAATAATAATACATGTGTCATTAGATTGCCAAACCCTCAAGACAATTTTCTTCAATTAGATGAAGAACTTCCTACCGGTGGAGCACTGCTCTGTCCTACCAGTGGAGCATCACATTGTCCTGCCAGTGGAGCATTTGTTGGTTCTACCGGTGGAGGATTATTCCCAATATTTAGATTAGTTTTTTTAATCCATTGCTTTGAGAATTCTTGCTTAACCTCTTCAACTTTTTCTTTACCTTTCAAGCTAGCACTTTTGTTGTCTACCGGTGTACCTTTACTTCTACAAAATTTAGCAATATGCCCAATCTTGTTACATGCATAACAAGTTACATTATTTTTCTGAATAGCTTTCCCATAACCTATGCCAGTTTGTGTTCTACATTGATTTGATAGATGTCCAAATCTTCCACAGACATAACATCTTACATTCATTCTGCAGTTTTCAGATTATGACCAACTTTGTTGCATTTGGAGCATTGACCGGTGGGAGGATTGATATTCTGATAATTCCTAGATCTACATTCATTTTCCCTATGACCATATTTATTATAGTTAAAACATTTTCCATTGAATTTATAAGTATTAGGTTGTCTTACTAGTTTGCTATGATCCATAGTATTTGCAGTACCAGAGCTTTCTCCAACTTCAAATCCAATTCCAGAAGTGTCACCTTTGGGTTTTTGGTTCTTCAATAAGGTACCAAGTTCTTCTAAGCTTTTCTTGAATTTTTCTTTATGTTGATTTGTAGTTTCCAATTCCCTTTCCAAGATTTCTTTTTGTCTCATTAGTTCATTTGAGTCACTCTGAGTATGCATCAGATTTGTCTTTAACATGTCATTTTCATAGCTAAGTCTTGTGTTCTCATTTGCTACATCACTTAGTCTTCTGGTCAATTCTTCTTCATTCTTCTTTCTATCCTCAATCTCTTTGCAAAATCTCATAGTCATATCCTGCATTTCATTTTTTGTTGTCATGATCTCTTGTTTCAACTTGCTTATCATATCATTAAGTGATTCATTTTCATCATTCTCATTTTGCAATTTTTCACAAAGTTCTCTTCTCTTATTTCTTGTAATAGTAAGATTTTCTTGAAGTGCCTGAATGATATCCTGAGCTACTCTTAAATCATCTTCTAATTTGATATTTTTCAACTTCTCTACATCATAGTCAGTAAGAGCTCCTTCAAGTTGCTTCATTATATTTTCCATCTTTATTGGTGTCAAGATCTTCCTCAAGCTGTTAGGTTTCTCAAAATAGAGGACCAAGCTCTGATACCAATTGTTAGGGTTCTCATAGATACTGAGAGGGCAGGGGGGTGAATTAGTATCTGACTGGTAGTCAAATTTTCTTAAGTTAAAAGATACAGAACATAAAGTAGCAGTGTACAGGTATGCACGAATTAATGTAATAAACAGAATCAAAAACATCCACATGAAAAGAACACCATAACACAAGATGTTTAACTAGGAAACCCGGTGTGGGAAAAACCTCGGTGGGATTTGTGACCCACAATATTCACTTACTGGCCAAGAAGAGAATATTACTTACAATAGGGGCCTACACATGCAAGAAGGCCAATAGCCTAGAGCACACTACTCAATGAGAAGTCACACTGACTTACAATGAGGATTATAATAATCCAATGATATGTACTTCTTTATAATAGCATCTCCAATGCCAAATTCAGTACCAGTTCTTGCCCTCCTTGATCTGATCTTAAACATTTGATTTTCTTATCGGTTTCATTTTCAACCATTGCTTTGAATAGTTTGAACTTCCCAAGTGCTTCTGATTTTTCTCTGAGAAAAGTAACCCAACACATTCTAGAATAATCATCAATAATTAGCATGAAATATCTATCACCTTGTAAGCTTTTAGTTCTAGCTGGACCACATAAATCAGTGTGAATTAAATCAAGAGCATTATTGGATTTTTCTAGAATACTTTTGAAACTAGCTCTAACTTGTTTTCCAAATTGACATTCCTTGCAAATTGTATTCTAACATTTCACAATTTTAGGTAGATCTCTATCTGACTTAGAAGTACTGATTTTTACCATGCAATCAAAATTTACATGACATAGTCTTGTATTCCATAACCAACTTTCATCTATATGTGCAATTAAGCATGCCTTTTCACTGTTATTCAAATGAAAGATATTACCTCTAGTCTGATTACCGGTTGCAATTTCCAAACCAGTTCTATTCATGATTTTGCATTTTGCATTTTTAAATTGTAACTGAAAACCTTTCTCAACTAATTGACCAACACTTAAAAGATTATGTTTTAATCCTTCAACATAGTAGACATTGTCAGTGTTATGTTTACCATCAAGAGATATTGAACCCTTACCTTTGATTGAACAGGCTTTGTCATCTCCAAATCTTACTAAACCTCCATTGTATTCTTGAAAGTTCAAGAATTTACCTTTGTCTCCAGTCATGTGATGTGAGCATCCTGAGTCAATAATCCATTCATCCTTTGATTCAACTTTAGCTACTAGGGTTTGTTCTACTGGTTGAGTAATAGGTGCTAGTTGATCTTCTGTTATAGCAACAAAGACCCATCCATTGTCTGATGGATCATCATTAGAATCATCAGTCACACCTTCATCAACAATGTAACAAGATTTATCTTTGTTTTTCTTAAATCTATATCTCTGATATTCAGGATTAGGTTTGTATGTTCTTCTAGCTTCTTCTCTTAGTCTAGCATGTCTATCAGGGCATCTTGAAGCCATATGACCAATCTTATTGCTGTTAAAACATTTAAAGGGTGCTTTACCTTCATACTTACTTCCAATTGGGCCTTTTGGCATTTTTCTTGCAAATAGTGCTTCAAGTTCTTCAAGCTCTTCATTCTCCTTCCTGGTTTCTTCAAGCTCTCTTGCATAAAAGGCTCTCTAGTCTGATTTGTCAAAAGATGGAGCAGATGATGTTGATGCTTTGAAGGCCAAATCAGTTTTTATAGTAGCAACAAGACCAAATTCCTCAATTTCAAAAGCTGAAAGTTTTCCAATCAATGTATCCCTAGTTATTGATATATTAGGCATTGTTCTCAACTCATTTATAGCAGTAAGCTTCATTTTATATGCTGGTAGAAAACCTCTTAAGATTTTTGAAACAATCTCATCCTCACTCAAGGTTCCTCCACAACATCTAATACCCAAAACAATTTCATTTACTCTTTCCATAAGAGCAGAAATCCTTTCATCTTCTTCCATTTTCAGATGTTCATACCTGACTCGGAAGCTTTCAAGATAGCAGAAATCCTTTCATCATTCTCTTTCTCTGTGACATGTTTCTTGCATGCAGGTTTCTTTGGGTCCTGTGGATTTGTATTTTCTCAAATCCTACATGGTATCAGAGCTGGATCTGCTGCAGCTTGTTCAGACTTTTGAAATATTTTGAGATCCAGGTTTTGGTTGCATTAGATCTGTGTTTGTCTTCTATTTTTTATTTTGGAATAAGGGGTATTTTTTTTGGTGCACTTTGAGCCCAAACGGACCTCACCGTTGAGCTCGTAGCACCCAAAAACCCCTATTTCCATATAAAATTCATTCGATTTGGACACAGTTGCTCCAGAAGGCAAATTTTTTTATGCCCCAAGGCCGTATGGCTCCAAGGCACGTAGTTCGAGGCAGAAATATCATAAAAAAATTTAAAAAAATCATAAACAACGCAGTTTTTTAAAAAAAAAACAAAGGAGCCACTATTTACAAAGGGCGCCACCACTCTCCGGCCCGCGCCGCCGGTGCGCAGCCCAACGGCCACCGCCCGGCCACCGCCGCCGGTGGTAACCACCGCCGCGCCGCCCAGCGATGACCGCTGCCCGCGCGCCGCCCCTGCGCCACCCCCTCACCGCTTCACCCTGTGCCAGCTCCTGGTCGCCCAGCAGACCAGGGGCTTCCTTTTTTTAAGCCCTTGAGGGCTATAAGGGCCTATTTGGGCTCTTTTGGAGCTATTTTACAAAATCGGGCATAACTTGGGCGTCTGATCTCCGTTTTTTGAAAACGAATAGGCGTTGAAAATCTGACTCCAAGTGCGTTCTAATGGTGTAGGAATTTTTTCATATTTCTCTAGTTTGATTACATTTTTTTGCAGTCAAAGTCCGATGAGCCTTTTTGCACTCCGAGGGACATAACTTGCTCGTTTTTGCTCCGTTTTTCGAAAGCGAATAGGCGTCGGGCAGGTGGTTTTGTGCTCTTTCTAGATCTGTAGTCTATTTCATTAGTAAATTCTTCAGGTGCTCATAATTTTGTCTCAACCCGTTACTGCTTTCTATCATTTTTGGGCTTTCAGTTTGTACTGGGGATTAGTTTTTTGCATTATGGGGGGGTGTTTTTTCTCTTGCTTTCTATTATTTACATCAGAAAACTAGAATATACAAACACCCAAACAAACAATCAAACCCCTTCTGCATCTTCTGTCTAGTTCTAAAAGACTAGTTAATAAAATTAAAAAAATTCAGAGCAGTTGAGGCACAGTTTACAGGATGGCAGACAAACCTATTGACTCTCTCACACCGCATAATTACCACACTTGGAAGGGTCGCATGATGACTCTTCTCCAGTCTTGAGGGTTATGGTCCTTTTTGGATGAGATTCAACCTCAGTTGACACGTCCCTTTGAGGTTATGCAGCATAGGAACAATATGGATTAGGCTATGGGATTGATGGCTTTACACATTTCTGATAGTGTCCAATTTCATCTTGAGGGTTGTCTCACTCCTCGAGCCATTTGGACCAAGTTTGAAGGACTTTTTGGTACTATCAACGAGTTCAGAGCTTTGCAGCTTGAGGCAGAGTTAACTTCCTTGGTACCTGATTCATTTCCCTCTATTGAGGACTTTCTGATGAAGTTCAAACAACAAAGATCTATCTTACAGGGTTGTGGTAAGACTAAGATTGATACAGATTGCATTTTCCTGATCCTCTCCAAGCTTTGGGGTCCATTTCAGATCTTCTCTTTGACCTTCTATTCCACCATGGATGCCTTGGGTGCTCAACATGTCATGCCTTCTTTTGAGGTCTTTTGTGATCATCTGACTCGTGAGCAAGCTAAGCTTAAGCAGTTGGATTCACTTTCAGGTTCACAGAACCAAGCATTGGTAGCCCAGTCCTCCAAAGGAAAATAGAAGTAGAAACTGAAGCCTAAGAAAGATTCAGAGGCTAGTGAGAATCCCTCCAAGCCACCACCTAAGTTTGATTCAAAACCACAGTCCAATTCTAAACAGGGCAAATATTCAAAGTCTGGTGAGTCTTCCTCCAAGACTAAGAAGAAATCTAGTGATCCTTGCAGTTTTTGTGGCAAGGAAGGACATCCCATTTCCAGGTGTTGGAAATGTTTAGAGGCTTTGGAGGAAGCTATGCAGCAGCATCATATCAGTGCACCACAGCCTCCTTCACAGCCCACAAGGAAAGGTCATGCTCTTTCTGCATGAGCATTGTCCTCCGCATCCACTTAGATTCTAGATTATGGTGCCTCTCACCATATGACACACACAGAGGATGTGGTCATCGCTCTTGCCCCTACCGGCACTAGACATATTATAGTTGGTGACTCAGCACAACTTTCCATTCAGGGTTCTGGTACTGTTTCATTGGATGGTGGTTGTCTTCAGGATGTGCTTTTGGTTCCTGACATTTCGACAAACCTTCTATCCGTTTATCAGATTTGCCACTCTAGCTCTGGTAAGACAGTTGAGTTCTCACCTCATGATGTGGTTATTCGAGATCTTCATGATCCTGACTTAGTTGTGGCTACTGGAAGTGTGGATTCTGCATCTCACTTATATAGTTTTGATGGCTTTGAGAGTTCAGACACTGTTGGTTCCTCTCTTATAGCACATGCAGATTCAGTGAGCAGGCTTTGGCATAAGCGTTTTGGCCATGTCAATTACAGATATCTATAGTAGATGAGTACACAGGCACTTGTGATTGGGCTTCCACAGATTTCTTGTATGGATGGTGTATGTTGTGGTTGTGTCTTTGGCAAATATCATCGAGATCCTTTTCCTAAGGGTCGAGGCTCTCGTGCTAGGGCAGCCCTAGAGTTGGTACACAGTGATCTTATGTCCTTTTGGACTCCTTCCTTTTTAGGGGCCCGTTATGTACTCACTTTTATTGATGACTTCTCCAGACGTACATAGGTGTACTTTCTTAAGTACAAGTCTGATGTCTTTGACTCATTCAGGATTTTTAAGACATTTGTGGAGAAGCAATCTAGACTTTCTATCAGGCGGATACACACAGATAATGGGGGGGAGTATGTAAATCAGGCTTTCAGAGATTTTTGCACTGAGCATGGTTTACAGCATCAGTTTACAGTTCCATACACCCCTCAGCAGAATGGTGCTGCTGAGAGAAAGAACAGAACCTTACGGGAGATGGCAAATTGTATGATACAGTCCCAAGCTATGAGTTCTTCATTTTGGGCTGAGGTAGTCAATTGTGCCAATTATATTCAGAATCGGATGCCTCATAAGGCATTGCGACATGTGACTCCTGAGGAGGCTTGGACCCATGTCAAGCCTGATGTTTCTACATTCTGAGTTTTTGGTATTGAGGCTTGGGCATTTATTCCTGATGCTTAGCGGAACGTCATGGAGAGGAAGAGCTGACCACTCATATTTGTTGGCTACTGTGAGGATGTTAAGGCATACAGGTTGTTTGATCCTGATTCCAGAGAGGTCTTATTTCGATGGGATGTCCAGTTTGATGAGTGCTATCCTCAGATGGATTCTCCATCACCAGCTTCTCCCTCATTGCCTACTCCTTCCTCTTCATCTCTTGAGGATTACTTATCTCTTGAGGATGATGTAGATGATGATCCACCATCTCCACCACCACCAGTTGCTCCATCTTTGTTGAAGTGGGCCCGTGATACTGTTGATGCAGCTGGTTCTTCTGCAGGTGATCCTTCAGATACTCATCGCACTCGTGCTCAGACATCTTGTTCTAGTCTTTTGAGTCATGCCCTTTTAGATGATCCTCAAAAGTTTTCAGAGGTGATAGGACACCTTGAGTGGGATAGGGCCATGGATGAGGAGTATTCTTCTTTGATGAAGAATCATACTTGGGATCTTTGTCCTCTTCCTAAGGGAAGAAAATTGGTTCAGTGAAAGTGGGTGTATCGTACCAAGTATGCTGCAAATGGTTCTATTGCTAAGTATAAGGCCCATTTTGTTGCGAAGGGGTTTTCTCAGGTAGAGGGTATTGACTACTCTGAGACCTTTTCTCCTATTGCCAAGATGAATTCTATTTGCCTGGTACTTTCACTTGTAGCTTCATAGGGATGGACAATGTTTCAAATGGATGTGAAGAGTGCCTTCTTGCATGGAGACCTACATGAGGAGATCTATATGGAGCAGCCTCAAGGATTTGTGCAGGACACTTCTCTGGTTTGCAGAATTCGTCGTTCATTGTATGGTCTCAAACAAGCCCCCAGGGCTTGGTATGAGAAGATGGACTCTTTCCTGCTTTCCTCTAACTTCACACGCTGTCATTTCGATCACACTGTGTATATTCAGTGTCAGGAGGGTGATCTTTTGATTCTTGTGCTATATGTAGATGATCTCATTCTTACAGGTAGCTCATCGTCCATGATTCAAAGTGTTCAGAGAGCTTTGATGGAGTAGTTTGAGATGACAGATCTTGGTCTCTTGCACTTCTTTCTGGGTCTACAGGTTATTCAGTCTTCGGATGGGATTTCCATATTTTAGGAGAAGTATGCTCTTGATATGCTTCACCGATTTGGCATGCTTGATTGCAAGTCTGCCCCCACTCCATTTCAGTCAGGTGTTGCTTTGTCTTCCACTTGCTCTACTCCTTCAGTAGACCCCATTTTATACAGGCAGTTGGTTGGTAGTTTGTTGTACCTGACACATTCTCGTCCTGATCTTTCCTTTGCGGTTGGCCTTGTCTCTCAGTTCTCCCATGATCCTCATGAGAGCCATTGGCAAGCAGCCAAATGTATTTTGAGGTACATTCAGGGAGCCACACATTATGGCATTCACTACACTTCAGGATCCCCTCACATCATTGGCTTCACTGACTCCGATTGGGCTAGTGATGTCAATGATCAGAAGTCTACTTCTAGCTTCATTTTTTGCCTTGGTTTTGGTCCTATTACATGGTCTTGCAAGAAGCAGTCTGCTATTGCATTATCATCTATAGAGGCTGAGTACCATGCAACAGTGTTAGCCAGTCAGGAGGTTTTATGGCTTCGGCAGTCGATGACAGAGTTTGGGTTTCCTCCAGATTGTCCCACTACTCTTTGGTGTGACAATCAAAGTGCCATTCACATTTCTCACAACCCAGTGGAGCATCAGCGGACAAAGCATATTGAAATCCACATGCACTTCATCAGATAGTTGATTCAGGATGGTTCTCTCATCTTGGAGTATATTCCTACAGAGGAGTAGGTTGCAGATATCTTCACTAAACCTTTGGCATCTCCGCGCTATCTTCAGTTGCGCTCCATGCTTGGGGTGAAGGAAGTTGTCCTTGGGGATCTCAGTGAGGCCTTCCTTCTTTCATGTTTTCTTTTCAGCATGTTTCTGTATCTCTTTTTGGAGAGGAGTTTTTTCCCACAGGGTTTTCTCCTTTACTCTGCTTTATAGAGATTTTCTTGTATTAGGGTACCTGATCAGGCCTTGTTGCCAGGACCCTCTTTTGCATTGTAGTTCCTTTACTTTCTTCTACATTGTTTGTAGCTGCATTGTAGCTCATCTTAAGGGGGGGTGTTAGAGTAAAGTAATTAATTAACTTTACTCTCCTCTTAAGATTTCTCTTTATGCATACATTAGTCATTTAATAATTAATATTTAATTATTAAATGCTCACACTTTAGGGTTAGGTTTTCCTTTCGGTGTTGATCTCCTTTATAAGGATTGATTTCTTATATTATTGTCATATTCTTGATTCATTTTTCTCTGATAATAAATCTTTTCTCTTTGTCAGAGCCAAAACCCTTGTATTTGTTCTCTCTCTTTCTCTGTGACAGGTTTCTTGCATGCAAGTTTCTTTGGGTTTTATGGATTTGTATTTTCTCAAATCCTATAGAATCTCCTTCATTCAGTGTTTCCAAATGATCCCAAAAAGATTTAGCAGTAGAACTATCTGATAATCCCATGATTTGTTGATCTGATAATGCGCTCAAGAGTGCTTCTCTTGCTTTGCAATCATTTTCTTCATCTTTAGCTAAAGTAGTTGGAGCAGTCTAACCAGCTATAGCAGCAGTATAACTATTCTTAGTAACTTCCTGGATGTCTTTACCAATGCAATTCAGATGTGTCTCCATTCTGATCTTCCATATCCCATAGTTGGTTCCATCAAGTTTAGGACTATCCTTTTTGAAATAATTAGTAGACATTGGATCTCCTCAAGTTGTTAAACTTCTGCAAAAAGAGGACTAGGCTCTGATACCAATTGTTAGGTCCTCGAGACAACTGAGAGGGGGGGGGGTGAATCAGTTGTCTAATAAATTCAAACCAAAAACTTATTAACCAACTTAATGCTTAATACCGGTAAACCAGTTAAGTATGTCGGTAGACAGTGTTAACAGTAAATTGCTATACCGATAAGAATTAATGCATGAAACATAAACACAAAGTCATCCACAACACATGAAACCAATATTTGTACGTGGAAACCCTATAAGGGGAAAACTATGATGGGAAACCTTACCTATGATCAGATGATACTACTACAGATAGTAAGTGTATAAGAGGGGTCTGCACATGCAGAAAGGCCAATAGCCTAGAGCTCACTGCTCAATCACAAATGGGAGTCACACTGACTATAGTTGGATGGTTAAATCCAATAGGAATATACTGTACAAAATCACATCTCATATGCTAAATTTAGTACCAGTGTAATGCTGATATGCTTCTACAAAAACCTAACTTCACCTTCAGATGATGTCTTCGTGTATGCCTCTGTTTGATCTCGCATATACCTTCACTCTAATCTTTTTCGCATTCCACACATGATCTTACTGGTTTGGTGCTCTGATACCAATTGTAGGGTTCCCACAGATACTGAGAGTGGGGGGTGAATCAGTATCTGACCGGTAGTCAAATTTTCTTAAGTTAAAACATACAAAACATAAAGTAGCAGTGTACCAGTATGTAAGAATTAATGTAATAAATAGAATCAAAAACATCCACATGAAAAGAAAACCATAACACAAGATGTTTAACGAGGAAACTCGGTGTGGGAAAAACCTCAGTGGGATTTGTGACCCACAATATTCACTTATTGGCCAATAAGAGAATATTACTTACAATAGGGGCCTACACATGTAGGAAGGCCAATAGCCTAGAGCACACTGACTTACAATGAAGATTATACTAATCTAATGATCTGTACTACTTTATAATAGCATCTCTAATGCCAAATTCAATACTGGTTCTTGCTCTATTCTTTACATATACCCTTGACCTATAATTCGCACATTAGGTCTACCTAATAATTTTCTTTATGCTCGCTTAATTTCTCCTACAAATGTCTACAATGATCTCCTTTATATACAAGAGTCATTTTACAATTTTCCAAGTTGGCATACAATAATAAACAAAATATTACATATAAAAAAAATCCTGTCGGCCTCTGTGCCGGTATACATCTTTTCTTCTGTGCCAATGTCAATGCTGGTGTAGAGTGATCTTGTTGATGCCAGTACACTGTCTTGCTTGAATAATGCTTTACTGGTATGATGTCTTGTTGGTGCCATAGGATTGCAAGGTTGCCATCAATAACAAAATCTTCAATCACACACAATGTCTCATTGGAGTGTCCATATGCCAACAATCTCCCCCTTTGGCATTGATGGCAACACTCATGAGAAATTTCAAAAATGTGTCCAAAAATGTGTAGACCAAAAAAAAATTTACCAAAAATATGAGGGGCTCCCCCTGTGCATATGATTCCTGTCTTTGAATTTTCTCAACCTACTGCTCCCCCTTTGGCATCAATGACAAAGGTTGTCAAGATGTTAGTAGAGTTTGTAGTTATACCGTTCCATATCCTCAACCTTGTAGTTGGGTAGTTATTATCTAAAAAAGATCACCCAAAATTAAGTTTATACTATCCATAACTTTTTGCTATCTTTTATTGTTGTTTCAGTTCTCTTTGCAGTGCCGGTGAGATGTTGCAATTGCTCTGCCGGTGTTTTACTTCCCTGTGTTAATGCCTCTAAGATTTCCTTCTATAGAGATGCTAGATAGTCTAATATTGGACTCAGTTTAGATCTCAAGTGTTTTTCCTTATTTATTATTGTCTCTTTCTCTTTCTCTTGTTTAAGTAATTCTACCTCGAAATTTGCCAACTTATCTTCAAAACCAAATAGTGAATCCATTGAGTTGACAAAATTGTCTGCAAGCTTGTTTATCTCTTCCTATGTCTTGCTTATTTTCTTGTCTATATCTACAGTCAGGAAGTTTGTATTGCATGTGTCTTTGTATAGGTTTTTGTACTCTTTTAACAAAATACACAGTTCTGGTAGAAGTGTGTCAAAGTCTCTGTTACACTTCTTAATTTCTTCCTCAAAGAATTTTTGTTTCTCCTTTTCTACAATGTCCTTTATAGATTCTACCTTTATTTTCTCAATATTTCTAGAAATGTATTTACATAATGTATCCAACTATCCTAAAGAATCTTTATTATCTATATTACAACTAGGAGCGATTGTTTTCAAAATTGGTATTGAATCATCTATTGCTTTGTAAGCTTGTGAACTATAGTTAGTTATTTTCTTGATGGATTCAAGTAATACCTTAATCACATTTGTTGACTTTGATGGTGACCCAACAAACTGAGTACCGGTGGAAGTGACCATGCTTGTATTGACCTCTAGCAGGTCAGTTTGTGTCTACATTTCCTTAGCACTAGTTTTCCTGCTTCATTGCTTACCGGTGGCATCTGTTCTAGAGCCTTTAGCTCTGTCAGTTTCTCTGTTTGTGCTTCAGATTCCATCTTTTTTCATGTATCCACTGCCAATTTCTCTGTATTTCCTATTACCGGAGGCTCTTTAGCCATATCTGATTTTTCACTTGGGTTTTTATCAACTATTATATTGATCTTTTGGGTATCAAAATTTACAATGAATAGGACTTCAGGATTTGTATTGCTATCCTCTGCATCCATGCTTTCAGCTACCAATTGGTTTTCAAGGATTGCAATTTTTACAGGTGGAGGTAGGTTATCTTTAACCTTTATGCTTGGAGGTCCACCAATTTTCCCTTTCCCTTTGTCCTTATCCTTCTGATATACCTTAATAGGCTTGGGATTCTTATATTCTTCTTGTTTCTCTTTTTCAACCAAAAATATGTCCCAACCATCTTATGTTTCCTCTGAAACCTCTGTAACTCTACCTACCATCAATTAAATATGTCAGCATGCAGTGGAAAAAACTGTCTAGTTGGCCTAAGCTATCAGATCATCAATTTCTTTTGGGGATTTTACCGGATATACAGCAAGTAGTTTTTCTATTTTTATTTTCTTGTCCAGTTCAATTACTCCTCACCTTCTAGCCTCAAGTCTTTTGTATAAGTCATCAAGAATTTCATTTATGACTTCCATCAAAAACTTTTTAAACATGTCCATGTGAAGTATTACACTCTCCTCAACTTGCCCTTTCTCATCAGCCGATAGGGTGTCATAAATTTTCCCTATGTTCTTCAGTTTTCCTTCCTTTGTGATCTCATTTAACAAAATGTCTAGAGGTGCCAAGTCAGTTTTAGCCTTTTTCTTTTTCTTAGGGGTTAACTTCTTTCTAGGTGTAACCTTTCTGACCAGAGATCTCACAGCTTGTTGCTTTTTCCTTGTCCTTCTAGGTGAAGGAGTGGTTGCCAGTGAGGTGTCTCTTTTCCTAACAACTCTTTTTAAGGTTGTTGGCATGTCTCCTTCTGAAGAAGTACCTACCGATGATAGATGAGCTTCAGGTTTTGGGGCTGCCAACTCATCTTCAGTTATGTCGGTTTTCTTTAATACATCTTCCTTAATGGCTTTTGCTTGTCTGGATCCTTTTCTCACAAAAGCTTCTACCTTCTTCACGCTTTTCTTGGATTGTATTTTTTTTTCTATTGTTTCAGCACTACCAAATGCTTCCTCCTTAGGTTCATTGGGGGCTTCCAGAAGTGCTTTGACATAAGTTTCAACTATGTGGTCATCTATTTCATAGCCCATTTTTGTTACCCAGATTGTCCTAGGGATGACTACTTCCATCCATATTTCATCCTTTTTGATAACAAAGCATATATCATCTTTGTATTTATCTACAATTTCCTGAGATAACCTTGTCCTTTTCTTCATTTTTGTCTTTATTACTGGGAAAAAGTCATGAATGTTGTTTTCCTTATTCTCACCCATGGTATTGAATAGTTTTGTCAGTTGCTTTTCTACCGGTATGTCATATCCAAATTCTTTATATCCTATACCAGGAACTTGTTTTGTTATATGAAGCATTAGACACACTAACAGATTTCCAAATCTGAATGTTCCTTTCTTATCCTTCTTTATCTTTCCAAGGTTGTCTATCAGTTCATCCTTTAGCCATTCACAGATGTCAATTTTTGCATTGTTGGTTATTATGTCATAAGCACTCTTAATGCATAAACTTGAAAATGAGTTGAGTCTATTGGCATGACTGGCTTTGTAACCTAATATCATGCTAATGAATCTCACATTTGTATCCTTTACATAATTAACCCTTAAAGATCTTTTATCAGATGTTGCATCTGTTAGGTCTATGACTAGATCATTTGAAACTTTCTTGTTTTTATCTGGTCTTTTACCAGTAGCCGGTAACCCTGTGACAGCCTTTACCACTTGCTTGGTGATCTTATGAATTGCATCTAACTAGAAAAATTCTCCATGAACCCTGCTTAACACTATCCTAATCACATCCTTAGGAAATTCAGGAATACTAAGGATTTTTGTGAATCCTAGGGTTTCAATGATTTTGTGTTTAGCTTTGATATTGCCGGTATCATCACATATCTTGGTTTTTTACATGGTTTTGATTTCCTTGTCTCCTAGCTCTTCAATATTGCAGTGAATATACATTCTAGGGTCTTCAGCATATACAACACCTTTAGGGATTTGAGAGAATGCACCTAAGGTATCATCCTTCTTTGCTATTTTGGGGACCAACTGAAATACGGGCCTAGGTCTTTTAATTACTTCCACAATAGTAGGGTTCGCTATGTATTCAATTGCAGAGGTGGATGCCATGATAAAATACCTTTTTCTATCTTGGATGGATGATTGCTTGGAGTGTGCTTGCTTCTTGATCGAAATGCCTTAGCTCGGAAATCTTCGCGCTCTATGAAAGTTTGAAATCACGATGAAATGAAATGGAACCGAAACCTTATTTTATAAAGTCTTTTTTGCTACGTACCACATTAATTGCATGCCAGTTATGTATTCACTTAACTCTATTTGCCAGTAATAAGTGATTTTAAACTTCTTTTCTCTAACCGAGGGAATAATAGTACATGTGTCATTAGATTGCCAAACGCTCAAGACAATTTTCTTCAATTAGATGAACAACTTCCTATCGGTGGAGCACTGCTCTGTCCTGCCGGTGGAGCATCACATTGCCCTGCTGGTGGAGCATTTGTTATTTCTACCGGTGGAGGATTATTCCCAATATTTAGATCAGCTTTTTTAATCTATTGCTTTGAGAATTCTTTCTTAACCTCTTCAACTTTTTCTTTACCTTTCAAGCTAGCACTTTTGTTGTCTACCAATGTACCTTTACTTCTACAAAATTTAGCAATATGCCCAATCTTGTTACATGCATAACAAGTTACATTAATTTTCTGAATAGCTTTCCCATAACCTATGCCGATTTGTGTTCTGCATTGATTTGATAGATGTCAAAATCTTCCACAGACATAACATCTTACATTCATTCTGTAGTTTTCAGATGATGACCAACTTTGTTGCATTTGGAGCATTGACCGGTGGGAGGATTGATATTTTGATAATTCCTAGATCTACATTCATTTGCCCTATGACCATATTTAGTACAGTTAAAACATTTTCCATTGAATTTATAAGTATTAGGTTGTCTTACCAATTTGCTGTGATCCTGAGTATTTGCAGTACCAGATATTTCTCCAACTTCAAATCCAATTCCAAAAGTGTCACCTTTGGGTTTTTGATTCTTCAATAAGGTAACAAGTTCTTCTGAGCTTTTCTTGAATTTTTCTCTATGTTGATTTGCAGTTTCCAATTCCCTTTCCAAGATTTCTTTTTGTCTCATTAGTTCATTTGAGTCATTCTAAGTATGCATCAGATCTGTCTTCAACATGTCATTTTCATAGCTAAGTCTTGTGTTCTCATTTGCTGCATCACTTAGTCTTCTAGTCAATTCTTCTTCATTCTTCTTTCTGTCCTCAATCTCTTTGCAAAATCTCATAGTCATATCCTGCATTTCATTTTTTGTTGTCATGATCTCTTGTTTCAACTTGGTTATCATATCATTAAGTGATTCCTTTTCATCATTCTCATTTTGCAATTTTTCACAAAGTTCTCTTCTCTTATTTCTTGTAATAGTAAGATTTTCTTGAAGTGCCTGAATGATATCTAGAGCTACTCTTAAATCATCTTCTAATTTGATATTTTTCAACTTCTCTACATCATAGTCAGTAAGAGCTCCTTCAAGTTACTTCATCAGATTTTCCATCTTTATCGGTGTCAAGATCTTCCTCAAGCTGTTAGGCTTCTGAAAATAGAGGACCAGGCTCTGATACCAATTGTTAGGGTTACCATAGATACTGAGAGGGGGGGTGAATCAGTATCTGACCGGTAGTCAAATTTTCTTAAGTTAAAACATACAGAACATAAAGTAGCAGTGTACCGTTATGCAAGAATTAATGTAATAAACATAATCAAAAACATCCACATGAAAAGAACACCATAACACAAGATGTTTAATGAGGAAACCTTGTGTGGCAAAAACCTTAGTGGGATTTGTGACCCACAATATTCACTTACTGGCCAATAAGAGAATATTACTTACAATAGGGGCCTGCACATGCAGGAAGGCCAATAGCCTAGAGCACACTGCTCAGTGAGAAGTCACACTGATTTACAATGAGGATTATACTAATCCAATGATCTATACTGCTTTGTAATAGAATCTCCAATGCCAGATTCAGTACCGGTTCTTGCTCTGTTCTTTACATATACCCTTGACCTATAATTCGCACATTAGGTCTACCTAATAAATTTCTTTATGCTAGCTTACTTTCTCCTACAAATGTCTATAATGATCTCCTTTATATACAAGAGTCATTTTACAATTTGCCAAGTCAGCTTACAATAATAAACAAAATATTAGATATAAAAAAAATCATGTCGGCCTCTGTGCTGGTATACATCTTTTCTTCTATGTCAGTGTCAGTGCCGATGCCGATGTAGATTGATCTTATTGATGCCGGTGCACTATCTTGCTTGAACAATGCTTTTCCGGTATGATGTCTTGTCGGTGCCATAGGATTGCAAGTTTTCCATCAATAACAAAACCTTCAATCACACACAATGTCTCATTGGAGTGTCCATATGCCAACAATACTCACATTCAAGTTTGTGATTTCTGATGCCAGGACTTTTGTTTATGAGCTTCAGGACCTTCAGTGCAGCTTGGTTAATGACAACAAAGTGGTTAATCTGGACAATGATTGGCAACTAGGAATGTGTGGACTGAGCACATAGGATGCATAAAGGCTTTTAGGTTGTACATGGAGAAAGTTAAATCCAAAGGCAATTTCAGTCCCAAAGATATAACACAAGTCGCCCGCATTGAGTCCATGACATTTATTGATAACGATCAATTACCTAAGCATGCCAAGAAAATGGTGAAGCACAGGTGGGATAAAGAAGCTGCAAAAGTGAAGATCAATGCCATGAAAAATCCTAGCCAGCCTATAATTCAGGAGCTTGCAACTGCCCACGATGCCCAGAAAAGTTGAGGAGAGGATGATGATGGAGGAGAAGCGTAGCATGATGATAATGCTCTATTTTTATTTCATGTGTTTTTCATAATCTTGCAAATGACTTTGGGACATATGTCCCTAAAATACTCTGTTGGTTTTTATAACTATCTCAAAGGAGGTCGAGTTTTCAAGAGACCTCCTTTGTTCTTTGAAAAAGCTACTATAAATTAGATAAAGAATGATAGAGAAAGGGTTAGAACAGTTTGAATAAGCAACTTAGATTTTGTTTTGAGAAGTTTTGTTTTGGTTGGAAGGAAGTCATCAGTTTTCAAATTAGAAATTGAAAAGAACTTATACGTGTATTGTTGTGTCTTTGTTGCATGAAATATATATATATATATATAAAGATCATATGCATTTTGGAGAAGAAAAACCTTTTAGTTTTGAATCTATGGAGTGGTATTTATTTGCAAATATTAATCTAATTAAACGACTATGATCACCTTTCTGATGGTAAATGTTGTTATTATTCTGGGGCTCCTTTCTATGTGATTTAAAAAAAAAAAGATATATGTTTGGAAAGAGACTTTGTTTCTCTTGTTGATTTTCTATGAAGTGTTGAATCGGTGTTTTTGAACTTAGTTTTGATTACCTCTGGTTTACATGGTGAAGTGTCTTGAAGAATTGTTTTTTTTGTTTTTTTTTCCGAAATATGTTAGCCTCTCATCTAAGAATGAAGTAGGAAGCCTTACATGCTTTCAGGTTAAAAGCATATCAGTTTATTTAGTTACATTATTCCCTAAATAACTAATGGAGGGAGCTATACCTATCAAAAATTCAGAGGGAAGTGATGCATACCACACCTACCCAACTGTTTAGTTGAACTTTTGTCTTTCTAAGAGGGTAACAGAGCTTTGAATTAATTTAATTAGAAGAAGGACCAAATCTATTCACTAACAATAAGGAAAACATTGAGGTAAAGAAAGATGTGGCTACTAAGCCACCGACTGACAAAGTTGAAGTTGAAACACCAGCTGATAACATTGAACAAACTAAGCATACAAAAGTACACTTGGATACTAGAATTGTTACAGATACTATTGATACAAACATTGAGAATCCCACAGAAATAGAGAAACCGGCTGCAAAGAATACAGAGAAACCAACTGAGTCATCAGTAGTGAACATTGTAGAGGTACATACTAAGAAACCGACAGTGGATACCACTAAGAAACCATTAGAAAAACCAGCAGAAGAGAGCATAGTAAAATAGGTTGAGAAACAAACAGAGAAAAAGGTTGAACTTCAGGTACACATAGAGATAGTGCCACCAACAACTGCTGAGAATCCTAAACCTTTGTTAATAGAAATGCAAACACAAACTATTGGCATATGTACACTCAAATGAGACGTTGAAGGTGATTGAAGGTTTTGTCATTGATAGCAAATTTACAATCCTATGGCACCAGCATCAGCAGAACACACTCTACACCGACACACAAAACACCGGCACTAGTACAGAGAAAGGAAGCATACCGGCACAGAGGCCGACAGGATTTTTGATATATTATTTTTTGTTTATTATTGAAAAACTTTGTAAGTTGACTTGATATCATTGTAAAATAACTTATATATATAAGAAGTCATTGTAGGACATTTTGTAATAAAAGATATAGATAACAAAAATTATTAGGTAGACCTATTATGCAAAAATAGGTTAAGGGGTTTATGTAAAGAATAGAGCAGAAACTGGTACTAAATCTAGCATTGAAGATGCTATTGTAAAGTAGTACAGGTTATTGGATTTGTATAATCCACATTGTAAGTCAGTGAGACTTCCCATTGAGCAGTGAGCTCTAGACACTTAGCCTTCCTACATGTGCAGGCCCCTCTTGTAAGTAATATTCTCTTATTGGCTAGTAAGAAAATATTGTGGGTCACAAATCCCACCGAGGTTTTTCCCACACTGGATTTCCTCATTAAAACATTGTGTTATGGTGTGTTTCTTATGTGGTTGCTTTCATTTCCATTTATTGCATTATTTCTTGCATACTAGTACACTGTTATAATATGCTCTACATGTTTTAAGTTAAGAAATTCTATTCACCGATTAGATACTGATTCAACCCCCCCTCTCAGTATATGTGGGAATCCTAAAAATTGGTATCAGAGCTTGGTCCTCTATTTTCAGAAGCCTAACAACTTGAGGAAGATCTTGACACTGGTAGAGATGGAAAATTTGATGAAGCAACTAGAAGCAGCTCTCTCAGACTATGATATAGAGAAATTGAAAAACATCAAACTTGAAGATGATCTAAAGGCAGCTCAAGATATCATTCAGGCACTTCAAGAAAATCTCACCATTGCAAGAAACAAGAGAAGAGAACTTTGTGAAAAGATGGAATTTGAGAATGATGAAAAGGAAACTCTTAATGATATGATAGGCAAGCTAAAGCAAGAGAACATTACAACAGAAAGTGAAATGTAGGATATGACCATGAGATTTTGTAAGGAAATTGAAGATAGGAAGAAGAATGAAGAAGAATTGACTAGAAGACTAAGTGATGTAGCAAATGAGAACACAAGAGTTAGCTATGAAAATGACCTATTGAAGATAGATCTGATGCATACACAGAATGACTCCAATGAACTCATGAGATAGAAATAATTCTTGGAAAGAGAATTGGATACTACAAATCAGCACAAAGATAGATTCAAGAAAAGCTCAAAAGAACTTGGTGACTTTTTGAAGATTCAGAAACCTAATGGTGACACTTGTGGAATTGGCTTTGAAGTTGCAAAAGCTCCGGTACTACAAACACTCATGATCATAGCAAACCGGTAAGACAACCTAATGCTTTAACTGTAACAAGTATGTTCATAGAGAAAATAAATGTAGATCTAGAAATTATCAGAACATCAACACACCCACCGATCAATGTTCAAAATGCAACAAAGTTGGTCATAACTCTGAAAAATTGCAGAATGAATGTAAGATGTTATGTTGGTGGAAGATATGGACACTTATCTAATCAATGCAGAACTCAAACTGGCATAGGCTATGGCAAAGCTATTCAGAACAATAATGTAACTTGTTATGCATGTAACAAGATTGGGCATATTGCAAAATTCTATAGAAGCAAAGGATCACTAGCAGACAACAAAAGTGCTAGCTTGAAAGGGAAAGAAAAATTTGAAGAGGTAAAGCAAGAATTCTCAAAATAATGGATTAGAAAAGCAGATCTAAATGTTGGGAATACTCCTCCATCAGTAGAACCAATCAACACCCCAGTGGCAGAATAGAGTATTACTCCACTGGAAGGACAGAGTAGTGCTCCACTGGTAGGAAGTTCTTCATTGAATTGAAGAAATTTTCTTAGAGGGTTTGGCAATCTAATGACACATGTGCTATTATTCCCTGGGTTAAAGATGAGAAGTTGAAAGATACTTATATACCGGCAGACAATGTTAAGTGATTACTTAACCGACATGCATAAATGTGGTAGATGATGAAATAAACATTATAAATTTGTGGTTTTAGCTCCATTTCACTTCATTGTGAATTCAAACACCTGAAGAGCGTGAAAACTCCAAAGCAAAGGTATTTCAACTGAAGAAGCAAAGGATTTCAGCATTCATCCATCCTAAGGTAGAAAAAGGTATTTATCATCATGGCATCCACCTCTGCACTTGCATATATAGCAAACCCTACTATTGTCAAAGTTGTAAAATGCCCTAAGCCCATATTTCAATTAGTTCCCGAAGTAGCAAAGAAAGATGATACTGTAGGTGCTTTTTCCCAAATTCCAAAAGGAGTTATTTTTACTGAAGACCCCAGAATATACATCCATTGCAACATAGAGAAATTAGGAGATGAAGAGATTAAAACCATGTTTAAATCTATCATATGTAATGAATCCAATAATGTAAAAGATGAACATAAAATTGTTGAAACCCTAGGATTTACAGAGATCCTTAGCATTCCTAAATTTCCCAAGGATGTGATTAGGATAGTCTTAAGCAGGGTACATGGAGAATTTTTCTGGTTAGATGCAATTCATAAAATTACCAAGGAATCTGTCAAAGCAGTGATAGGGTTATCCTCAACTGGTAAAAGGCCAGACAAAACCAAGAAGGTCTCAAATGACCTAGTTACTAAGCTAACTGGTGCTACATTTGATAAAAGGTCCTTAAGAGTCAATGATGTAACCGACACCAATGTAAGGTTTATCAACATGATATTAGGGTATAAGGCAACTCATGCAAATAGACTCAATTTAGTTTCAAGTTTATGCATTAAGAGTGCTTATGATATGATCATAGATAATGTAAAGATTGATGTATGTGAGTGGTTGAAGGATGAGTTAACTGATAACCTAGGCAAGATTAAGAAGGATAAGAAAGGAACTTTTAGGTTTGGAAATCTGATAGTATGCTTGATTCTACATATAACCAAACAAGTTCTCGGTATAGGCTACAAAGAACTTGGATTTGATATACTGGTAGGTAAACAACTAACAGAACTATTCAACAATATGGGAGAATATAAGGAACATAATATCCAGGACTATTTTTAAGCACTTAAGGCCAAAATGAAGAAGAGAATCAGATTATCACAAAAGATTATTGACAAATATAAGGATAACATATGCTTTGTAATTAAAAAGGATGAGATCTGGATGGAAGCAGTCATCCCTAGGACAGTTTGGGTAATAGAAATGGGCTATGAGACCGATGATCATATAATTGAAACTTATGCTAAAGCACTTCTTGAAGCACCTAGGGAACCAAAGGAAGAAGTATTTGGTAGTGCTGAGTCGATTGAAAACCAAATTCAATCTAAGAAAAGAGTGAAAAAGGTTGAGGTAGTTGTGAGAAGAGGCTCTAGATAGGCAAAGGCAATAAAAGAAGATGTACTTAAGAAAACCAGCATCACTGAGGATGAGTTAGGAACACTACAACCTGAAACTCACCTATTACTGGTAGCTACTTCTTTGGAGAATGACATGCCAGCAACTTTCAAAAGAGTTGTAAGGAAAAGGGATCCTTCACCCAGAAGAACTAGATAGAAAGAACAGGTTGTAAGGTCACCGGTTAAGAAAACTACACCAAAGAAAAAGCTAACACCCAAGAAGAAGAAGAGGACTCAACAAAACATGGCCCCTCTTGAAAAATTTCTAAATGAAATCACAGAGGAAGGCAAAATAAAGAATATAGAAAAATTGTATGACACTCTGACTGTAGATGAAAAAGAACAAGAAGAAAACAGTGTTATATTGCACATGGACATGTATAAGAAATTTTTAATGAAAGTAGTAGATGAATTACCTGAAGAATTGTTTAAGAGATTAGAAGCAAGGAGACAAGAAGTAGTAGAACTTGACAAGAAAATCAAGATAGAAAAGCTACTTGCTGTGTACCCAGTGAACTCACCTATAGAAATAGATGATTTAATTTCTGAAACCAACCGGTCAGTATTTTCTACTGCACATCGGCACATTGCATTAATGGTTGGAAGAGTCAATGAGGTAAATGAGGACACAAAAAATGCATGGGATATATTCCTAGTTGAAAAGGAAAAACAAGAAGAATAAAGGAACCCCAAACCAATAAAGCTATACCAGAAGGAAATAGACAAAGGAAAAGGTAAAGTTGGTGGACCACCTAGTATCAAAGTTAAAGACAACTTACCCCCACCTCCTTTGATTACTCCACTGGTAATAACAACAACTACAGAAGATCAACCGATAGTTGAAAGCATGGATGTAGAGGATGTCAATCCTAATCCTGAAGTCTTATATATAGTGGATGTTGATACACAAAATATCAACATTGTGGTAGACAAAGATACAGCTGGTAAGACTGAAATGGCTAGTGAGCCATTGGTAGCTGAGCAAACTGATAAAACACAAAAGAAACCAATAGATGATAACATAGGAGAATAGGTAGAGACACAGACTTGGACTGAGATAGGGCAACAATCAGAGAAATAGATAGAGCAACAAGCTCTGGAACAGGAACAGGAACAGATTCATCTGGAAACAATGAAACCGGCAACTGGAGAATTAGATAAACCATTGCTTAAGGAAATGCAAACACAAATAGACCTACCAAAGGTCAATACAAACTTGGTTACTTCCACCACCGGCGGTATTCAAAATGTAGGTTCCTCATCAGTAGGCTATAAATCAACTAATGTGACCGAAGTACTCTTAGATTCAATTAAGAGGATAATAGATTGCAACTCACAAGCTTATAAGGCTATAGATGAAACCATACCTATTTTGAAGAGGCTAGCTCCTAACTGTAACATAGATAATAAGGATTCATTGAGTCAAATTGAAACTTTGTCCAAATACATCAATGAAAACACAGTGACAATTGAGCAAGTAAAGGAAGAGGCATTGAAGGATAAAATGGAAATTGAAAAACAAAAATTCTTTGAGGATCAAATAAAGAAGTGTACCAGAGAATTTGACACACTTCTACTAGAACTATGCAACTTACTAAAGGAATTAAAAACTCTGTACAAAGATACTTGCATGACAAACATTTTGACAGTAGACATAGATAAGAAAATGAGCAAGGTATAGGATGAAATCAATAAACTTGCAGACAATTTTGTTAACTCACCAGATACACTATCAGTTTTTGAACAGCAGATAACAAATTTTGAGGATGAATTACTAAAGTTGGGAAGAGAAAAGGAGAAAATAGTGAATAAGGAAAAAAGTTTAAGGTTAAGACTAAGTCCAAGATTGGACTATCTAGCATTCATGCGGAAAGAGATATCTGAGGCACTTGTACAAGGATAGAGGACATCGACAGAGCACATGCAGCATCTCACCGGTATAGTTCAAAGGATAGAGATAGCTATCAAAGATAGTAAAAAGTTTATGGAGAGTATAAACTTAATTTTGGTAGATCTATTTCAAATTGTAACTACCCAGTTATAAGGTTGAAACTACAAACTCTACTGACATCTTGACAACCTTTGTCATTGATGCCAAAGGGGGAGTAGTGGTATGAGAAAATTCAATATCACAAGAATCATATGCTCAGGGGGAGCACACATTTTTGGTAACATTTTTGGACTTCACATTTTTGGATACACTTTTGAAATTTGTCATGAGTGTTGCCATCAATGCCAAAGGGGGAGATTGTTGGCATATGCACACTCCAATGAGACATTGAAGGTGATTGAAGGTTTTGTCATTGATGGCAACCTTACAATCCTATGGCATCGACAAGGCACTACACCAGCATCAGCAAGACACACTCTACACTAGCACTCAGAACACCAGCACCGGCACAGAGAAAGGAGCATACCGGCACAGAGGCCGACAGGATTTTTGATATATTATATTTTGTTTATTATTGAAAAACTTTGTAAGCCGACTTGATATCATTGTAAAATGACATATATATATATAAAAGAAGTCATTGTAGGACATTTTGTAATAAAAGATATAGATAAGAAAAATCATTAGGCATACCTATTATGTGAAATATAGGTTAATGGGTTTATGTAAAGAACAGAGTAGAAACCGGTACTGAATTTGGCATTGAAGATGCTATTGTAAAGCAGTACAAGTTATTGGATTTGTATAATCCATATTGTAAGTTAGTGAGACTTCCCATTGAGCAGTGAGCTCTAGGCACTTGGCCTTCTTGCATGTGTAGGCCCCTCTTGTAAGTAATATTCTCTTATTGGCCAGTAAGAAAATATTGTGGGTCACAAATCCCACTGAGGTTTTTCCCACACTAGGTTTCCTCGTTAAAACATTGTGTTATGGTGTGTTTCTTATGTGGTTGCTTTCATTTCTATTTATTGCATTATTTCTTGCATACCGGTACACTGTTATAATATGCTCTACATGTTTTAAGTTAAGAAATTCTATTCACCGGTTAGATATTGATTCACCCCCTCCCCCCTCTCAGTATCTATGGGAACCCTAACACAAACTGACCCTCCAGAGGTCGAGGCAAGCAAAGTGGTTACTCACACCAGTAGCATGCAGATTGTGAAGGTAGTTGGATAGTCATCTGGTACTTCCATGACATAATTTAGACAAACAAATGTGACTAAGGTATTATTAGATTCAATTAAGAAAATCATTGATTGCAATGCATTGGCCTATAAGGATATAGATGATACCATTCCTATTCTTAAATTGATTGCACCCAAGTGCAATGTAGACAATAAGGATTCTTTGAGTCAATTAGACACATTGTCTAAGTACATCACTAGCAACATATCGATTGTTGATCAAATAAATGAAGAGACATTTAAGGAGAAAATGGACAAAGAAAACCAGAAATTCTTTGAAGAAACAATAAAGAAGTGCACAGAACACATTGACACCCTCTTACTGTTAGGTCCTGGAGACAACTGAGAGGGGGGGTGAATCAGTTGTCTAATAAATTCAAACCAAAATTAACTTAAACAAAACTTAATGCTTAATACTGATAAACCAAACTTTATGCCGGTAGACGGTTTATCAGTTAAATGCAGTACTAGTAAAGATTAATGCATGAAACAGAAAGACAATAACATCCACAACACATAACACCAATATTTGTATGTGGAAACCCTGTAAGGGGAAAAACCACAGTGGGAAGCCCTACCCACAATCAGATGATACTACTACAGATAGTATGTGTGTACAATATGGATTCTGCACATGCAGAAAGGCCAAGTGCCTAGAGCTTACTGCTCAATCACAAAATGGGAGTCACACTGACTAGAATTGGATGGTTAAATCCAATGATAATGTACTGCTCAAAATAGTATCTTCATATGCTAGATTTAGTATTAGTTTATCTTTGATATGCCTTCTTGAAACCTTCCTTTAATCTTGAATGATGTCTATGTGTATAGCTCTGCTTATATTCACATATACCTTACTACAATCCTTTTCCTTATCCTATATCAATCTCACAAATGAGATCTTACATTTATACCATAACCTAAGACCAATTGAGTAGGTCATCTCACTAAAAATATATTACAATAAAATCAATTACAAATGAAACAATATCCGATGCATGATGTTAGCTCAATGCATTTACAATAATAAAAAATCATCTCTATGATGTGTCGTGCTGATCTGGAATAGATATGCTTGTTGGTGCATAACCTAGACCTATTTGCTAGTAGCAGTGAATATGCAAACCCGATCAAAGAAATGAACAAATCACCAAAATAAAGTGTCCAAACAGTGTCTTCGACATAACCAAGTAGTCTCCAGGTCATTCCAAGTGTTGGTGAACAATATAACCTACCGGTGAACCAAATATCGGTGACTGTGCATAAGTCACTTGCATATCGGTGAACATAACCAAATCTCCAAGTGTTGATAAGTGTTGAAAAGTGTTGACATCAATGACAAAACCATATCACCATATCCAAAATACAAACACTTACTGGCACTGAGTAAAACCATAATGGAATTTAAGGAATTGTACAAAGACATCTCCAAGACTAATCTTCTGACTGTGGATATTGATAAGGAAATCAGTTAAGTACAAAAAGAAATAGATGATATAGCTGACAATATCGTTGGTACATCTGAACCAATATCAGTTATAGAAAAAGACATAGATGGATTTGAGGAGAAACCCGAGAAATTGGAAAAGGAAAAGGAGAGAATAAAAGGAAAAGCAAAAGAGCTTAAATGCAAACTCAGTCCAAAGCTTGATAACCTCATCTCTTTAAGGAAAGAGATCTCTAAGGCACTTATACAAGGATAGAAGACACCGGAAGAGAAAATGCATCACCTCACTGGTACCATTCAGAGAACAGAGGTAGCATTAAAGGATAGTAATAGGTTCACTCAGAGCTTGAACTTGGTCTTATCAGACTTATTTCGGATTGTAACCAACCGGTTACAAGGTTCTAGCTGAGAACTACACTCATTTGACAATTTTTTACAACCTTTGTCATTGATGTCAAAGGGGGAGTAGTAGTACTGAGAAAAATGATTGACAGAAGAGATCATCTACTCAGGGGGAGCACACAGTTTTGGTAAGATTTTTGGACTTCAATTTTTGGATACAATTTTGAATTTTTCTCATGAGTGTTGCCATCAATGCCAAAGGGGGAGATTGTTGGCATTACACACTCCAATGAGAATTGTAGGTGATTGAAGGTATTTTCATTGATGGCAACCTTGAAATCTAATGGCACCAGAAGGCAATGGCACCGACAGACTCTACACTGGCAGATAATTCACCAGTAGCGACAATAATGATTATCAACACCCTAGCCGACATGATTTTTATATTTAATTGTAATATCTTTTTGTAAGCCGACATGACATATTGTAATAAGACTCATAGATAAGTATGAGATCTTGTAGATCAATTTGGATAGGACATACACATGGATATGTAGAGCGAATATCAAGGCAGATTTTTAGAAAGGTTTATGGTTATTGTATGAGCTTAAATCGGTACTAAACCTGGCATAACAGATGCTTTTTGTAGTAGTACATTATAGTGGATTCTCATAATCCATTTTGTAAGTCAATGAGACTTCCTTTTGTATTTGAGTAGTGAGCTCTAGGTAGTTGGCCTTTCTACATGTGCAGGCACATCATTGTAAGTAATATCCATTCATTGGCTAGTGAGTGAATATTATGGGTCACAAATCCCACCAAGGTTTTTCCCACATCGGGTTTCCTCACCAAAAATCTTGTGTTATGGTGTGCTTTCTATGATGTGTTTATTTTTCATATTTACTGCATTAATTCTTGTTTACCAATACATTGTTTTGGAATGCAAATTATTGAAAAAGGTTAGAAATTCTGTTAACTGGTTAGATATTGATTCACCCCCCCCCTCAGTATCTTTGGGACTATCATCAATCCTAACATATTTTTCCTTTAGTGTTGTGTAGTTGGGAGGAATGTGGTTGCACAAACAAGTAGCATGATATTGAGATTATGATAGATTGGATAAAAAATAAACAACATGTAGGTAGAATAAGTATGTATAGATAAAAAATCAGACAACATACATAGTGAAGAACGAGCTAACCGGTTAAAGGATCAACCTTTTGCGAGTATCATTGACGAGTTTCCAATTCTCATTAGAAGATAGAGTAGGAGAGGCCATTGCCAAACTATTTTTGTAGTTATCAACCACACCCCCTCTAACAGTGAGGTAGTTCCAGATAGTTACTTACATTTTTCATGTTTTATGTGAAGGTCTTTAGTTGGAAAACCATCTTCCTTTCCTACTATTTTTTTTGTCTATTGTGTTTCCTTGCACATTTAAAAATATACATGAGAGTCATCTTGAACCAGTTATAGGGAGGTATCTAGTAGAGGAAGCTTCATAACATTAGAGTTTGTGTTAATATTATTCCAAACATAAATGTAAATAAAAAATTGACAAATATACCTCAATTTTGAAATGCTTGGCATGAAGTTCCACATAAGCCTTAATGTTTCTAGAACATGTTAGTGTGTTCTCTCATCATGGAAAAACATAATGTAGTTGATCATAACTTATGTAAAAAAGTTGTATCTTTGAATGTCGTGTTCCTTGATTATAGATCTATGCTCAATTGATTTGAATTGCTTGGTTGAAAAATTGGCAGAAGTGGGTTGGAGTTGATGGGGGTTTGAAATGAGAAATAGACTTGTATCTATATGCAGCTTGCACCTTTTCAAATTGAACTTTTGGAAAAGTCCAAATTTGGAGAGGAAATTCCTACTATTTACGAATCCAACATTCATCTTTAAAATTTTAGGTCCAACTTGCATGAATAAGGGTTCCCAAGACCCTAGTCCTAGAAAATTGAGCCATGAGGAACATCATGAATAAGGGAATGACCCAAATTTATGGAAACATTCTCAAACCTAAGTACAATTAGGCATAAATAAGGCACAACCAATAAAGTGAGTCTAAACCTAGTGTTTATTTATAAAGAGATACAACTTATGATGCAATATTTAGCCCCCTCTTAGCAAGAGTATGCAATTATGCTCATGTACTCTTGGGAAAATATGGAGAAACTAAATATTCTTTCACCAAGATATTGAAGAGTCAAGATGAATACAAGT
Organism: Cryptomeria japonica; assembly: GCF_030272615.1. NCBI lineage: Eukaryota > Viridiplantae > Streptophyta > Pinopsida > Cupressales > Cupressaceae > Cryptomeria > Cryptomeria japonica. The sequence continues at coordinate 135,494,589 of NC_081411.1, forward strand.
TTGGAAAGGTGGTAGCTCCCAAGACTTATGATATTTTCAATCTACAATATTGAGATAAAAGGGAAGTACAAAGTGAGGAATATGAGTAACATTGATAACAGACATGGAGCATGCAAAACACAAAGTTATGACATTTAGAACTAGTAAGATTCATATATTCTCACTAGGAACCATATCAAAAAGACAAGGCGTAGATATAGGACTAGTAAGATCCTTATATAGTTACTAGGAGTCATGTCAGAGACACTTAAAAGCATGATACCCAAGTTAGTAAGATCCTCTAATACTTAGTCATAGATCACATTCTAATAACAAATAGAAGGTCATATCTTGGTAACCTAACTAGTCCATGAGTAGTAGCTCAAAATGTTATCAAAGCTAGGTTAGGTTAGGAGCCCCAAGAACCTATAATTTATCTTATAATGGGTGTTGAAAATAATCTACACTCAAGCCAACAATGAAATTGTAAGAAAGGGGGTAGTAGCTCAATGGTAGAGAAATTTATTAACAAATAGAATGCCTTAAGTTGGATTCCTAGCTATTATATGAATATTAGCTTAACATTCCATGTGTAAATAACATCTACTCCCACCTCTACCATAGATCCAACTTCCACCATTTCTCCTTCCACAACCTCTAGTCACCTTCATGTACCAAAGCCACTACTTCCACACCTTTACTACTTACATCCTTCACTTATCATCCACCATATGGCCTATTTATCAAATTTATTTCTTCTACATGTAAAAGCCATATGCACAAGATGGAATGATAATTGGTAGATGTAAAAGCCATATTCCACAACCTTTGCTAATATCCTTTCTACTAGTGCCAAAATGTGAGGTTTGTAATAGGATGCGACATCCATCAAAGCATAATAGAGATGAGAGTTCTAACAAGATGGCAAATCAAACAATGTAGGAAAGCATCGATTAAAAATAAATACAAGATTGTAGTTTATAGAGTTTAGTAAAAGGGGCAATGAATAAACATAATGCTACTTTGGAAGGCTCCAGAGATGGTGTGTGGTACAATATAGAGATAGGATATGCAAGAAACAAGAATAGAATTTTTTTTTACTTATATGGTTACATAATTAATTCATTATGTTTTGAATTCTAATGCCATTACATAATTAATTCATGATGCACATTTTAATAGGGAGATGGAGATAGGGAGAGTGATTATTTATGTGACATTTTTTAAACTTTGTGTTTATTTATGGAATTTGGATTATTTATTAGCTATGTGATGGATGTTGATTTAAAATACATATGTGATGGATTACATATTTATGATGATACATGTGACATTTTTTGAACTTTGTGTTTATTTATAAAATGTGGATTGTTTATTGCCTATGTGAGGATGGTGATTTATGATACATATGTGATGGATTACATGTTTATGATGACACATATGTGATGCTAATTATGATGCTCAATTACATATATGATGATACATCATGTGATGCTTATTATGCTTATGATACATATGTATTTATTCTTTATCAACTTACAAATGTAATTCTTATGATGCTCAATTGATGGTGTTGATTTCATGTATAGTCCCTATGTGATGTTGTCACCCTTGGTGGGAATAGGTCATTGACTATAGACATCATCAACCATTTAGTTGAGGATCCTACATAGTCTACATAAAGTAAAGGTAAGGAACTAAAAAATTTACAATGATTTTGATGACATCTTTTTTATTATTTAATACTCTTTTTGTCTACAAAGTTCATGTTGCTCATGTTGTGTACTATGTGATTTTTAGCTAACATAAGATAATTGAAATACATGTGCAAGAACCTGAACCCCTTTGACGAGGATCCTACACAGTCTCATGGATCGACAGGTATAACTAGTCAATACACCATATAGAAACAGTTTATTTTTAAAAAATTACTTGGAAAACAAACTTCCTCAGTTTTTCAAACCTCGATATTAGCAGAAAATCTAATACAATTATCAACACTTGAGGCCCCATATGGACATTCAAATTTTAATCCCAACATCAACTTTAGGGCTGACTTCTTCATCAACATTACCCTCATTTGCAAAATTTCTCTCTCATTACCAACTAACTCTCTCATTTGATGGAGTGTAGGTACCAACAAATAGGTATTTGTCAGATGTGTCTTCCTCGAGTGAGGGAAATGCAGGAATATAAAATGAAAGTGAGACATGTGGTAGGTCTACAATAGGGAGATCAACTAGAGGTCAAAAGATTAGAAGAAAATTCAATCAATGCATGAAAATTTTCCTTCCTCAAGGGGGGTCATGTTCGTATGATGATGAGACCAAAGGTGACATTGAGGTGCCATTGAGGTACAAACATCTACAGAAACAATGGGTACCCAAGGAACTTCCTCCAATCAACACTAATTTTTGTGTTAACGATAGGATATATCGCATATCACCTTCATCGTTACATGGTTTCGGCCTATTTTCCATGGACGACATAAAGGTCTATTACAATAAAGTTGTTGAATTGATGAATTTTGTCGGACCTTGTTACAATTACAATAATTGGATGCAGATTGTTCGATATAAAAAAATTATGCAGTATGCACTGTTAGCAAATTATATACAACAGAATGATAATGATCAAAGTAAATGAGTTGCTATATACATTGATGGAAGGCCAAAAGCAACAGGGAATATTGCAAGTTTTATAAATAGTACGTGACCTGGGTCAACTAATAAACAACCCAATTGCATATTTGAGGCACGCAAGGGAAATCATGTATTCGTATGTGTGATAAAATCAATAAGTGCAGGCGAAGAGATTCTAATCGATTACAGTTTGAATCATATAGATACAAACAATGTTAATATCATGGGGGTGGTACGTATGATATACCATTTAAATAAACCAACCTCTAATTAATGACTCCAATATACCATTTTATTATGATGTTTTTTTGCTAAGTCTATTGGTTTAATTTCGCTAACCTTTTTTATATTTTTTCTTTGTCACAGAGCGACATGGATCCATCACATAGCACAGATAGGGATGTAGGTTGCGACACTTCTACTGAGCAGGTAAACCTCATTGTAATTGTACAAATTAGATAGAAGTAAATTGTTACATTATTATATTCTTTTTTTGAGTGTTTTAGACTACTTTTGTAATTGTTAATGATATTCTTGACATAGACAGATGTTCGGGGAAAGGGAAAGGGATTTGCAGTACCTGAGAACCTCTCTAGGGATGTGGACTCAATAGGATTAAATGATGATGACACTGCAAATTCCACACACCCTATGGAATTGATAGAAAAGCCTCTTAAAAAAATTAGTAGAGAGATTGTTGCTTTGGCATCCATGTATCCTCAGACTGATGAGATACGAGAGAGGGTGCAAGTATTGATTCAGACAATAGAAAACTTGCAAGTAAGAAGTAATGAAAGCTTTAATTATAACAAAAGTTCAATAATTATTTATATTTTATTCTCTTTTATGTCATTAACTAGAATATGTTTGTGTTGTTTTTACAGCAATTTATGTGCCCTCATGAAACTGGTGGCCATGATCAAGGTGGTGTAGGTACTTCAGGTGATGACAATTTTCTTGGCTTATCACTTTGAGTACCCAAAATACATCATACTTGATACTGACAATGTTCATGATAAAGGTTCATTCTTGTTTACAATTCTTGCACTTTTTATATATTTAATGTTTGATATATTTAATGTATTATTCTTTGGGTGTTGTCAATCTTCTTGTGCAAATATCGTCAGCACCTCATCAAAGATTAGCCCCACCTATATTGCTGACAGCAATGTCGGCAATACATAGCATGTAGACATCCTCTACTGCATGTCATATTGGCCTGTCCACTGTTGGTAGATCCCTCTTTTTCTCTATCTTCTGTTATGTGTTTATTTCCCTTCAAGCATTTTTTCTTGGGTGCATTTCATAGTGGATTCATTTTCTGCAGCAGGAGATGCACATGAGGATGTGGTAGAGGTGACTACTATTGATAACATACAATCATTTCCTAGATCTTCTCGTATTGCTAGTACGGGAACTTTGCAAGCCACATTGGTGGTGAGCGACGAAGAAATGATTCCCTTAAAGATACAAAAGGTTCCAAGTACTTTAAAATTATTCAATAGAGAGCCCATAGAAGATGACAAGAGAATTGCCTACATTGGTGGTGAGCGATGAAGATAGTGACATTGCATTGTAGATATTTGGGCCCACCATATGTAAAAGGTGGTACATCATATGTGAACTAACCCTAATCCACTATTTTGATTTCATATCATTGCTAGAATAGTTTTCCTTTGATCCATTTCTTGAACTATAATAAATGTAGCTTCAGTTCATTTCTGAATCTAACAGGTTTGTTTTTGTTTTAAAAGGTGGAATAACCAAGAAAAAAGGTTATAAGATGAATTGACAAACCATATGGTTGAGTGGTTTGTAAATGACACCTTTGACAAAACCAAGCTCCTTGAAAAAGCTAGCACATATCTAAAATATGTGAGGGACCAATACAAGACCCATTTAGAGAAGAACCTAAAGTATGAGCGTCCCCCCATGATTTGAGAGAGGGAGTGAAAGGACCTGATTTTGGATGCCAAGGAGAGAATTGAAAGGAAAAAAGTAAATAAACCACCAGATGCCAAAAGAAGGTACGAGATACTATTAAGAATATAATTATGTACTAATTAATTACTCTTTATATCTATATAATCTAACATATTTCAAACTTTTCATAGACTGAGTGAAATGTCAAAGGTAACCAAGGCAAGACAAGAAAAGAATGGGCAACACAAACTTGACTTTGGTGGTTATATGAAACTTGATGCACGAATTGTATCTCATGTAAATGAAATATTGCATCAAAATATTTATAAATTGCAAACGATTTTTTTTTATCAAACAATGCAAGAAAAATTCACAATACTAAGCAAAAATGCAGGGCTCTAAATTCAATAGAGAGCCCATAGAATATGACAAGAGAATTGCCTACCAACAAGGCTATATAGTCTTGGCTGATTGGCTATGAGAATTGAGTGAGCATACACAATATTCTAGTGCATCCGTCACACAGGTAAATATTCTAAATGGAAATTGTTTCAAATTGAATACTTTACCAATAATTTAATTGATGTTGAGTTCCAACATAAAGCGACTATATTTGTTTTAAATAAGCAAGAAATGATAACAATGTGCATGACATTGGAATGCAGCCCGCTAATCGTGAAACACCACTTGCACATGAAGGTCTGGATGTGCATCCCAGTAGTGGAGGTATTCGTTTGCTATTCAAATTTATTTATGTAGTTATTAATACAATTAAACATCTTAATTTGTAATTAGAGTAGTAATTAATGTAACCTTTTTTTTTAATATTTTAGAGCATGTAGTTGCTGGTGACCAAGTGGAGCATGATCTGGGTACACAACATCAGGAACATGATGTTCGCCAATCAGGTAAAGAGGACCACTGTTATTCCTTTGGTGTTCAACATTAATGTAACCTTTCGTATTTCAATTGCAGATGGTCTAGAGGGTGTTCAACATGTTGAGGTTAAGGCTAGACAAAATGATGTGGCCCCATCAGGTAAAGAGCACGACAATTATGTTCTCTAAATTAATGAAATAATTGTAACAATAATAAAAAATGTTTTCAATTTAACCCATTTCTTTGTTATTGCAAAGAAGCCCCCTTTGCTTCAGTGTCCTCATCCTCAGTATAGGACTAGGCATACATCGAGATTAGGAGCAGAGAGCGGAACAAATGCAGAGGGGGGAAATGATGAAGAAACCGATGTTCCACTTAGTCTTTACATAGCTTCAAAGAAAAAACAAACAAAAAAATGATTGTAATCTACCTTATTTGATAATGATTGGTTTTTATGTGTTAATGAATGTAATTATGTGCTAATGAATGGTTATGAATGATATGTGTTAATTAATATTAATGAATGTTGCATGTTAATTAATGTTAATAAATGTTATGTGTTAATGAAAGTTATGTGATATTAATGAATGAATGCTATATTTTATTAATGGTAGAAAGAAAGAATGAATGAATGTTATAAGATGTTAACGGTGAATTTAGAGTGATGTTAGGGGGGGGGGGGAGGGGCCAAATGAGCTTCCACCTTCATGTGGTTGGCCCTGTTATGTAGAGAATATTAAACTATTCTTGAAACCAAGTGAAGCTCAATAAGATAACACACTTTTCAATATTTCATTATGTTGCATAGTTAATCTTATTAAATAATGTTTATTGAATCTTAATTGCAGGGTCCAATAGAGACAACACGAACAACAACACCACAAGTTGTTGGGTATAATGAACTCCCATATTTTCTTGTATGTACACTAATAGTATGAGTTGCTTCTAGTGTTGATATCCATGGCGGGACTGCAAAAGTTATGAATATGCCTCATCCTTGTAAGTTTTTTTATTACTTGTCATTTTCTTTAGAATTTTGTTACTTCATGAATGAGATGTTTTCATATGTCTATTCCATGAATACCTCTCTATTGTATGCTTCATGATTGATGTTTCTTCAACATGTCCACCTTATGAGAACCTTTCTCATATATGCTTGTACCTTATGTGTATTTATGTATTAATCCATGGTTTACATGTATTATTCATGCCTTGCATGTATACATATGTATGGTTTGTGCTTTACATAGGTCCTTCATTCTTTATGAGCATTATTTCATGCCTTGTTTCAACAAGAAAAAGAGTAGTAGAGGTTGATGCTCTGCAAAATGGAGGATTGTTAGGAAAAATTGTTTGATTGCTATACACACAAAGAGAAGAACAAGAAACAAATGTTATTTATTAGTGTTAGCAAATCAAAAATTAAACACTATCCTAAGCAAGCATATGAAGAAAGACACTACACAACAAATAAAAAGCTTAATGAATCTAAGAAATGTAACTAAACATCTCCAAATGCTCTCTACCATGTTGGTAGCTTCTCCTTCCTTGTTCCTCTCCTCTCCAAGTTCCAAATGAGTGTAACTCTCAGCAGCTTTTTGCACTATGGATGCCTTATGGAGGTTCAAGATTGAAAATGATTAACTATGCAAATGACAATGTAAACAAAAGCTAAAATGAGAGATTATCTAATTAGATAATGTTAATTTTAAGCCAAAAGAGTAAATGTAAATGTTTATGTTGAAATGCTCTCTCTTAAATTGACTATAAGTTAAATGCATGCAAGTTTTTAGGATCTGGATATTGAAGAAATGAGATCTATTTATATGAAAAATGGAGCAATGGATGGTTGATATTGAGTCATCTCAACAAGGGTTAGGATTGAATGGTTTATGATCCATGTGAGGACTTTCAACCCAATCCCAGGATGACAAGTGTCAACATGAGAGGGGTTGAGGGGAGAGGGAAGAAGCATTAAATGCTTGACATGACCTGAGGGTTAACTTGGGAGGTAAGGTTAAGGTTGAGCTGAGTGAATAAATTCATTATCCAAAGAATAATTCTATTATCCAATGGATAAACTCTTGTGCAAGAGTTAGTGAGGATAACCATGGTCAAAGCAATAAATGCTTGAGGAGACACATGGGTTACATGAGGGTTGAGTTAGGGGTCAAAGTCCCTAGCCATGGGTGCAAGTGGATCTAACCATAAATGGTTATGTAAGAGCCATTAATTGTCATGTAAGAGCCATTAGTGGTTTGGAAGACTTTATAGGTTAGCTTGTTGGACACATAAAGCATTAAATGCTTTTCAAAGACTTTGGAGTCTTTGAGAAGTGACTCCAAGTTTCTTAGGAATGTGACAATAATTAGGGGATGGATTAGGATAATTAGGAAGGGGTTAGAAGAATCTCGAAGGGGATTAGGATTGCAAGTGGGTTTTGTGGGTGAGGAAAAAATAGGATTTTTATTAAAATAAAATTCATTTATTTCAACAAATAGGTGCAACTTGCATTTTTAGGAGAATGCAAGTGGGGGGAATTTAATGATTTAAATAAATGTTTTATTTATTTATTTAAAAGAGGAAAGGGGGTTTAAATGTAATAAATAAGATTTATTCATTTAATTGATTGTGAATTTGGTTTAATGAATTAATTAAAATAAATTAAATAATTTATTTAATTAATAGGAGAATGTTTGAAGATGAATTAATTAAATGTTAATTTAATTAACTGATGGCTAGTGGGTTTTCAATCAAATAAATATCAAATATTCATTTAATTAAACTGGATAGATTTATGTGACTACAGAGGCTACATACCAAAACAAATTAGATCTCCCTCTTTATTTCCTCACTTTCTTCCCTATTTTCTTCCTCCCTTCTTTATCACTTCCCTTTTTCTTTATTTTTCCTTGATATAACTAAACTTTTCTCCTTAATGTTCTTCATGAATCAAAAGACTCCTTTACACTCCCCACTTTACATCCATGGAAACTACCTCCATAACTTCACTTAGTGTGAAGTAATTATTCTCTTCTACCATGGCCTTCATATATCTTTCATATATCCTTTCATATATTACCATCCATATATATATATTGACCTCATTCTAAGACTTTGAATCTACCTCTTCTACCTCATTATGTGACAACAAAATGTGAGGATTTAAGAGAAGCTTCAAATCATAATATTCCTTAGCATTGGTTTAGAAAGAGTCTCATATTATGCCTCCTAGATTGGATGGCTTTGATCCTCATCACACTATTAATCTTTGTCCTCCTCACTAGATTATTTGCACTTGTGATGACAGAATTGTGAAGATTATATTTCAACAATTTTTCATTTTTTTTCTCGCTTCTGATTCAACTCTTTATATGTCATAAAATTCTATGATCCTAATAGCTTCTACTCTTGTTGATAGTTTGGTGGCTTTAAATAACGACTCCTTTGAATAAGCGTGATCCTTGTAATTTTGGCCTTCCATGATGTGAAAAAGAGGTTATGTTATGAATAATGGTCCAGATGATTTAGTTATTTCTTATTATGTTGAGTATGAGTAAATTTGGGCTTCCTTGGCTATGGTCACTATTTTGTACTAACTATTATCATTTAGTGTGATTTAAGCATGGACTTCAAGTAATCAAGAGGGTGGAAAAAATCTTCAAGTGTTAGGGGGTACGCAGCCTTGACCAAGGGATGAAAGTATCAGGAAAGTACAATTGATTGATGTGTAGATCAATGTATCATAAACCTATTAATTCCTAGCAACAATCTCAAATAAACAAGCAAAGAGGTATGTTGAGTGCATATATACATTTTATGTTGCCATGATATAAGTAAGATATTAAACATCTAACTTAGATTGATTTTAAATTTCATTCATAAATATTAAATCTTCCTTGTGGATTTTTGAATGCATAATGTCTCGTTGATTTCAATATCTTTATTGCAAGTACTCTTTTCAGCATGAAAATCCACTCATTGAGGTCTCTTACTAAATGCAATTTAGTTATCCTATCAATGATGATACGTTTTGCATGCATTTTATGGGGAAACATTATTAATATCTATGGTTGGGTTGTTCATTGTTTTGTGAAAATATATACAAGTAGATTGGAACATTAGAGTTATAAACACCATAAATTGTGTTTGAGATCATTGTCCTAATTGTAATAGTCAACCACCATTGGCCCAAGGCCACACCAACACCATTGTGACACCAAGGTTTGTGCATACTAGTGGAAGAGCTACTCTTAGGACATTTCATTACCATTACATATCCACACCTAGTGGGGTTTCCAAACACAACTTGTTTGAGTAGGCAGTATCACTGGTAAAATTGTGATTGTCACAATTAGTACCCTTAGAACAGTCATTAATATTTGTTCTATGGAACTTTTTTATGCATTCTAAATGCTTCTATGGGGTGTGCAGGGGTCCCACACATCTCTTCCAACATTCCATCCAAGGCACTTCACTCTCACCTATCTTATATTGCACTTTCTCTATGCTACTATCCAGAGGTCCGATACCTGAAGAATATCAAACCAATCAATCAAATCTAACATGTGTCTGAGAGGTTTTAGAGACCCACAAGAAAGAGAAATGAAAATACATATTTACAAGAGCCTTTCCAACTAGTGGTATGAGTTTTTAATGCTAATTTTACTCTCTTTGCTCAGTGGAATTAAATTTTTTGAAAATCCTATGTGTTTTCATATCTATGTTTAAGATTCCACCCAAAAGTTAACATTGCTTTGATAACTCCAAATTCATATCTAAGCTCATCCTAAAGTAACATGTTCATAGTCAATCAATAAGCTTTCTCTATGTGATTTCAAGTAAGATATTGATCTATATAGCTAATTTTGTGATTGATTTGAGGGATACATCCATTGTCAAACCTTAATAAAATTTTGTTCCATATCCTAGATTTATTTTGTTTTAATTCTCAGTGAGTAATTTTCAATAGTAATAAAATGGTATATATCCTTATATTTCAATGACAAAAGATCAATTATTTGAATAAATACATATAAACATAAAACACATTTTTCAAATCTTATCTATTACGATTAAATATATTTAACGATACCATATTATACATATCCCCATCTATATAATGAACAATAAAGACTTCTTTACAATATTATATATTCATTATAGCTGATAATACTTGCCAAAAAAAGGAAAGATAAGAGTTTATATGTTGAACCATTCTTAAATAGATATGGTTGCAAATTGCTTTGATATATTATGTATAATAGATTTCTATAACCAATTTTTTGTGCTATACTCTTGGATCCAATACTCATGATTTTCGATTTTAGATACCATGCCTCGCTAGATTACTTTGGACTATAGGTGTAGATTCATTGTGGTTTATGCTAAAAGAATTCAAACAATTGTACATAGTTTATGGGTAAATTCACTTAAGAAACTCATGTCTCATCTCTAAGGGTTGAGAACGTTTCCATCAGATCATGTCCTTTTTGGGTAACGCTCGATCATGTGTTTCATGTTGGTTAGAAAGTTACAAACCAGAGAAAACAAGGATGCAATCCTGTATTTCATAGTAATTCAACATTTCCAAAGCTATTTCAACATGAAACCAAAAGAACTGGTTTCAGTTAAAAGCTCTATCAAATTTTATTGGCCCTTGTTAATACATTTATAATGATTAGTTGGATGCTCTGGATATTTTGTCATCCTCAACATGGTGAGCTCATCTCTGATTCTTTTCACTTTTAAATACAATCAACTCCTAAAGAACTGGGTCGTGTTATTCAGCAAAGTTGACGTCTCCATGGGTGAAGACCTATGTTGGCTTAGAAGTTAACTCTAAGAATATATGCAAGTTTCTCATATAGTTTTTGATGCTGCCAATAATATTGGTGTAACAAATACTTGATGGTATCCAAGGGATAAAGGAAAAAAAGTTCCAAACATTGCATCTCCCCATTAAAGTCCAATAAATGGTAGGACAACTTGAGGTTGTTGATGCCTATTTGATCAGTGATCTATCACATAATATATTATAACTTCATTTTCCTTCCTTGTGCTAAACATTTAAGGCATTATTTCACTTGCTATACAAAATTTTGGGCAACCACATTTAGATTGCGGGTGATTTTGCAATCGACAAGTTATTTCAATAGGATTCAATTTATGACTGATTTGCTCCTTATATAAGTGTTGTAGAACCTTAAAATTAAAATTTATTCATTCTCTGTGTATGAGGATAGTCATGGAGTAGCAACTTATATAAGTGTTGATGATAACTCTTGATCTTCTTAGCTAACATTGATTTATAACATTGGTTTATATTGTCAAAACTCATCCTAAGTATGCCATTAGATGGGTCATAGGCTGAAAATTTAATCATCATGTCTCCACTGAAGAGGCACTCACCAAAAAACACCTCCCTTGTGATTGTGGCAACCAAAAGAATATGTAGGCCTTCATGTCTTCTATTTCAGCAACTGTTATAATTGTAAATATTGTCCAAAACATTTTTCTCTTTGCATCCTTATAATTTCTTTGGCATTCAATCCTTAGAAATCTTGATCTCTCTTTCATCAACATCCTTGACGATTCTAGCAAGGGATTTTACCATAGATTGAGGTCTCGTAACTGCTCCTCTTTCATGAATGAAGAAATTACCTTGCCTGAAATGCTTCCATTTTGAGCAAAGAAGTTTTGTCCTTCTAGATTACCCTTTTCTTAAAAGATATTTGACCAGATGGTGGGGTTTGTATCCAATATTTTCTCTTTAAATTACTAAATTGTAAAAGCATTCCTATTGCTTTCGCTTGAGAAGACATTGTTTCCAGCCTTTGCATGAAGCAATGACACTGAATGAAAAGAAAGAAATATAAAGTTAGAAGACTATAGAAATGAAAGAGAAATATCTAGATTATTTTTATTGTTTATTTTTTGAAGAATATTCACACCATATTTGAAAGGATGGTTTTCTTCAAAACTATTTCCTTAAAATCAATTCGGGATGACTATTGAGCCTTTACAATATTCCATTTTATATATTATATTATATCCAAAACCACTAGAATGTGCTTAAGATGTAATGAAATGTCAATTTAGATTTTCAACTTGGTACATATAAGAGATTATATAATTGGATAAAAGATTTTAAAAAGTATTTTTATCACCTAGCTTGATGAAATTCTATCATTCATGAATATATATGATTTCACGTATGGGAACCACATTTAGAATGTGTCAATTCTATTATCTTATGAACCATTGAAACATTGTTACCAAGTCATCAATTAATCTTCCTTGAAGCTCTTCCCATTTTAATATTTTTAGATTTATATTTGGATAACTTTTTTTTAATCTTACTAAACAAAAAAAAGAGAAGATTTGTACAATTTCTTAACAAAAGAGTATCCTATCCTCATCATATCAAAATGAACAAAATAAGTTTACTCCCTTTTATAAAGGAAAAGGATGTCAAGGTAAAAGATACGATAAGCTTATTATACATAGTACTATTAAACATTTTAATATTATTGATCACACATAATATAAAATAAATAAGAAATTACAACAAAAAATATATTTTTGATTCCCTTTGTTTCTACCATGATGAGATCTCAAAAAAACTTGAGCATAACTTTAATAGTGTTAGCTAGCACCCTATTATACTACAAATTTCTCTTAGTATCATGTCAATTAATTAATATTGATTTTGTGTCTATTTTTGAGAAAATGGATTTACTATGTTTGGTATGTCTTTCAATTTGGGATCATGATTTCTTATATGTGTCAATTTTAAGTATATTATGGGCCCATAACCCATAGGTCTCAAGATCAATTTCATAACTAGAAAATAAGATATCTAAATGAGTTGAAAATTTTTAGGAGTAAACATGTGGACATGTTGAACTATATAGGGGGAGAGATGACCTTTAAATTTTTTTTTATATATACCAAAATTTAAATTCAAATACCCTAGTTACTTAAACAAAAGAAAGGTTGGAACTATTTTATATCAGGTGTTTTCTGGGTGGTCATAATGCATTTATGTTTTCTTATAAGATGCTAGTAACATTATTTTTAGTACTATCTTTACCTATTGTACTTTGCTATTGGACTCCATCAACCCAATAACCTTGTACATGTGATTTATTTTATTAAAGAGGATATTCATGTAGTTCGGAATGCATGATTATTGTCTTTGAATATATGTTGAATATATAATAACGAGTGACTACTTAGTATGAGATATATACATGTCATTCAATAGGTATATGTCATGTATTGACATAGGATGGCACTTTATATGAGATTATCAATTTGGGATATAAGAAATATGTGTATATATAGTAGGTAAATTCATTTCATGTATATATATAGTAGATAAGTTTTGGTAGCTCCCAAGAACAACTAACTTAGATAAAGCGGATAAAGTAATTTCATCTCTCTGATTGGATTGCTCTTCTTCCATTGGTGGTGTCCCTTCCTTTTCCAGATTATTGGTTTTAAAGGCTCTTGTATTTGGGTTAGCTAATTCCCTATCAACACCATTTTTAATAATTTTACCAGTACTCAGTGGTTCATAGAGTCCTCTTAGGAGTTGGACCATCTCAACCATGATGTGCCTGATCATATTAGCTTGAAACCAGTGCACCTCATATTAGCTTGAAACCTATGCCCCCTATTGGTAGCTAATGGGGATAAAATATCAATCACTGTACATATGAATGAGGTGTTCTTTCCGTCTAGATAATAATGATTTTTATTTATTTTTAAATAAATGGCCATTAGAATTATGACAAAAACTAAACTTTGCACCGATGATGAAATCGTCAGACCAACAACATTCTCATCGATGCAAAGTTTATGGCTGTCGTCGCAATTCCGATGCTAGCTAAACAAACATCCAACAAGGATGTTGTATGTCCGATGGTAATTCCTCGTCGGACGGTCGTCGATGCATATTACTAGACCAACAACTAAACCGTTGGACCAACAACATTCTCGTCAGTGCAAAGTCTCAGGCTGCCATCAAAATTCTGACACAAACTAAACAAACATCCAACAAGGATGTTGTATGTCCGACGACATTTTTGACCGGAAGAGCGATCATGGCCGCCGTTGGTAGAGTTCACCGTGTCATCGTAATTCTTACATTCAAAGGCATTGTCAAAAAGTCCAACGATGATTTTTTGACACCTTCATTTGTCGACAGTCCAACAAAAAGAAGTCGCGATTCCGATGATCAGCCGTTGAAAATTAGCCCTGAATGTACTAGTGTAATGTCATCAAGAGGGTTTTATCGGTATGGATGATCACCGGCAATATGGACAAGGTGTAGATGCAAATGACTCCCCATTTAATGAAGTTGTGCATAAGGTGGGTTAGCAAGTAAGCTGAGTAATTGAGTAGTCCACTAGAAGAGAAGCAATGTACGAGATGGATGACAAATAGACTTGAGGGTTTAACCAGCAGGGTTAGTAAACAGGAAGAGAAGTGGAACTAGTAGAGTGTTTGGTTAGTGAATCTATCTGGACCGACATGATGATCCAAGCTCACAGTTGGTCAACATGGATGCCACATAGAGTCAAGGTGGTGAATTTGCATGCAGTGGTAGAAGGAATGTACACCGACAGGGTAGCTACAGAGTTGGTCGATATTAATGGAAGATCCCACAAATCACAGGATGTGTTGTAGATTTGTTGTAGGGGTTTGCAAGTTGAGGTCTGGAAGACAAGTGAGTGCTAGCTAAGAGTGATTGAGAAGATCAAGGTGGATGAAAGAAACAATAGGACTAATCTTGGTGCTTGACCAAGAGACCAACCAATAGGGTGAAAAGAAGATCACCAGAGATGGAAGGCGTGATCAAGAAGGCATGTTAATGGTGGAGTTGTATAGTTGGTTGTCTCAGAGATCTGATCGGATAGGTTTTGATTGGATTTGGTTTTCCTCGATGATGGTGAGGAGACCCTAACTGCCTAGAATTTAAATTATCTTTTGGCGGGAAAACCAGGCTATAAATATGCAAGAAAAAGACATTGTTAAGTGTTGTTGCTGCCCATAGAAGAAGGAAGTGTTGCTGCAAAGTGTATTAATTCTGCATGCGAGAGAAAATCAGTCAAGTGCACAAATCATATTTGAGAAGAGACTAAGTGAGAGGGAGAACCTAATTGAAGTGTTCAACTAGGAAAAGAGAAAAACCGATAGTTTCCATACCGGCAGAGAAAAAATGAAGGAAGTTGCATAGAAGGAAAACATAGAACTAGTAGAGTGTAGTACCGGTGAAGTGTAGAGAGTGAGGAGGAGATCTAATATATAATGCCTAGCTAGGAAACCCTGAAGAGATAAAGCTAAAACACACAAATGGAGTGCAAATTTTTTTTTTTTTTATAAGACACAACATAAAGAGATACATTGAGTCATCAATAGCTTAGATAACACAACAAAAGACTAAACAAAACCTAAGGAGTTTCCCAACGTGAAAACACAACTTAACACGTAACTCAACTTGCGACATTTGATCCAATTAAGCAGGTTATCTTAATTACATGTTATTACTTAAAACATGGATATAATTTGTTTAGTAAATTAAAATTATAGATAATAGGATTAGTTCATCCATTATGGTTGAAGATGAGTCTAACATGAGGAAATTTACCAATAGAAGTTAAAACATGGATAACATATGAATTCATCCGTTAAGGTTAAAATATAGAACTTGATGAGTCCATCCATTTTAGTTACAATATAGCTAATATGATGAAGTTCATTTATTCAGGTTAAAATGTAAATAACCAAATGGGTTCATCCATTATAGTTAAAATATAGCTAATAAGATGAAGTTCATTTATTTAGGTTAAAATGTAAATAACCAAATGGGTTCATCCATTTTAGTTAAAATATAGCTAATAAGATGAAGTTCATTTATTTAGGTTGAAATGTAATATAACCAAATGAGTTCATCCATTATAGTTAAAATATAGCTAAGAAGATGAAGTTCATTTATTAAGGTTGAAAGTGTAGTTAACCAAATGAGTTCATCCATTATAGTTAAAATATAGCTAATATGATGAAGTTCATTTATTTAGGTTAAAATGTAAATAACCAAATGCGTTCATCCATTATAGTTAAAATATAGCTAATAAGATGAAGTTCATTTATTAAGTTAAAAAGGTAAATAACCAAATGAGTTCATCCATTATAGTTAAAATATAGCTAATAAGATGAAGTTCATTTATTAAGGTTAAATGGTAAATAACCAAATGAGTTCATCCATTAGAATTATAATTTAGGTAACATGATGAGTTCATCCAATAATTTTTAACCATTCACTACGTTCAATTTTACATTAAACACATGCCATGCATCTCATTCCAAAATGCACTATAATTTCATCATAACTAATGAGGTCTTTTCATGCATACTTATTTTCTTTAACATTAACAAAATACATTCCTTCATGATCCAATCTATTGCATTTAAGAGATGGCTGCATACATGCATTTACGATAAATCTCATCTAATCCACTGATACATTCTATCAAAATGACATCCATACATGCTATCACTAAACATGAAACATAAGAACAAAAGCATCACATAACACCAAAATGGTATCAGAGTTCACCCCTAGTGGGCTACATCTTTGGGTCTGCTCAACTGCAAGACCCCTCTAATCATTTAAATAAGTTAAGGATACATAAGGTTCACGTCATTTACAATTTTTCCATTTAGGCAAACATAACCAATATACAAACGACCACTTCGGTCAATAAAACATAAATGATCCCTACATAGAAATGGATCCAACTAAACATATTAAAAGCAAATACAAAGGTCCATTGACTAACGGTACTGTAACTAGAGACTTGACCTACTATGGTCAACCACCAATCAATACTCGACACCCGCATAAAGGACAAGACCGGTTATAACACCATCACAAGGCAACAACCAAACTAGAGACCGAAGACATAAATGGGTACCCCAAATCAACCAAATGATAGGGTCCAAACAAATATATCAAGGCCTTGCCATTACTTTAAACAAAAGAGAATACATAAATTAAACATTGCATAAGCAATAACCGGGAAAGGACAATCTTCTTTCCTATTGGTTTAAACAATAAAAGTCGATCAAGTTTTCTAAATGGTCTAAGTTTTCAAATATACATTCACAGATAAATCACCATTACAAGGTGGATAAAATACCATAATTGCAAAATTACCATTTGTCTAATTCTCATTACAAAGGGAAAATATAACTAAACCATTTATTTCACTAAATGGAAATATCATCAACTTACCAATTCTCAAATCAAAACATTATTAAATTTCCAATAATTCTATTAGCATATCATTTAAATTTTCTCAATACCCAATAATAAATATTTCATTTTTTTAATTACTCATTTACTTAGTATTCCATTTCTAAATTTCTCAAGTGACCTAGATCATTCAAAATCAAAAAATAATATATTCCAGAGTAATATATTATTTTAAACATCACTAAATAATAAATATATTTTATTTCAAAACTTTCCAATAAAAATATTATTCTATCTATTCCCAAAGAGTATTCCCTCATTAAAATAGATACCCAAATTACATATTAATCATTATATATTTATTAGCCCCTAGATAATAAAATATAACAATTAATAACTTAATAATACATGATTTCAAATTAAATATTATTTAGTATATATATATATTAATCTCATTAATAAAATACATATTAATAATAATCTAATAAATTATAGATTTTGAATTAAATATTAATTAATATATATTTATTAATCCTCATTAATAAAATATATATTAATAATAATTAATACTAAATAAATATAAAAAAAAACTATTAAAATAAACTTACATAAAACAAATTTTATATTGCATATTTTTTTTAAAAAAAAAACTTTAAAAAAATTTATTGGGGAGACCACTGCGGGGCCCACCTCCCATCACGAA
This sequence comes from Cryptomeria japonica, assembly GCF_030272615.1. Taxonomy (NCBI): domain Eukaryota; kingdom Viridiplantae; phylum Streptophyta; class Pinopsida; order Cupressales; family Cupressaceae; genus Cryptomeria; species Cryptomeria japonica. Next base: position 135,512,980 of record NC_081411.1, read on the forward strand.
AGAGGTGGGAATCTCCCCGCAGCCCCCCCCATGGCCACCTTGCGGCCACCACGGGTGTCGCTCCCTGTGGCCGCCGTGAACGCAGGTCCCTACGGTTGTCGTGGACGTAGGTCTCTGCAGAACCCACGGGGAGGATGGGAAGGGAGGCGGCACGAGCCGAGCTTCGGCTCCTCTGCCCGCCAAAACCTAACCCCCCCGAAAATAAATAAAATTTTGATTTTTTTTTTTATAAAACAATTTTGGTTCTAAGATTAAAACAATAGCCCCCTAATAAAATTATAAATCAACTAAAAAAAACCCCAATTTCCATTTATTCACAGTCTCTTTAAAACTTTCTAGAATGTCTAATAACAAATAAAATAATAATAACTAAAACCCCCAAATAAAAAAAATAGACTCAGAAATTTTCTGAGACAAACAAAGAATGGATTCAACCATTCTTAAACAAGCATTTTCATCTCCAGGCAACTAAAATTTACAATCTTTCCACAATACAAAACTAATTTAACAATCTTTCCATAATATAAAACAATGCAAACCAATTTTTCCAAAGCTAAAACTCAAATCTGAGAATATTCATGGGTTTTTAAAACAAAATTTCATGAAGAACAACCAAACACAATTTTTGATTTAACAACAAAATAAAAAGGTAAACAAGAATTCCTACCTCTTTTAGCATTCCTAGCAAGATTTTGAAGAAGAGCCCAACCTGCAACTATAGAAATCCTTCCTTCCCAAAATCCCCAATTTTCTCCATCCAAAAATATTTTTCCCCCAAAAAATTCAACAACCCCAAAAATATTTTCCAACCTAGGTTAAATGGAATAAAATTTGACCTAATCTCCTAATTTCAAATTTAAACACTTTTTAAATTAAAAAAAAATGAAAAATCATTCTTTTCAACTATTCAAATAATCTAACTTGTTTTTCTAATTAAAATTAAAATGCTTCTCTCTCATTTAATTTTAATTTTCTCAATATTAACAAAGCTAACATTTATATTTCACAATATTAATGAGGGTAAAATATTTTAATTAAATTAAATTCCCAAAATCAATCTTTCACACTATATCAAACATATATATAAATTAAACTTGCTTTTCTAATAAAAATTGATTTTCTTAAATAATTAAAATTAACCTTTCTATTCCAAACAGCAAAAAAAGGGATTAAATTATTTCTATTTCGAATAACTTTAAATCTTCCCTTTTCAAAATGCATAAACTAAATAAATTCACGATTTTAAATTAACCATTAAATTAAACTTGCTACAAACATAAATAGAGCGATATTTTTAATTAATGATTAATCACATAAAAGAAACCTATTTATTTTAAATTTCTCAATTACTAATGTGTAAATGAACACATTAAATCAAATTAAATACTTAGGATAAAATACTCAATTTTTACCACACACAAGGCATGCAACCCAAGAAGGCCAACCAAATACATGACCCACAAACCCAAACGAAAAGGGAAACTGATGAACCACAAACGGCACTCACTTGAGCATGACTAGGGTAAGATGAGGGTTTTACGACCACCTAACCCAAATTCTAAGGGCGAAAGAGGTATACTCAACCCTGTGAATCTAGGTGAAGACGAACCCCGCACCACGGCCGTACTGTACCTACAATCTCCTGCAACCAAGAGTCACACAAGCATATATATATATATATATATAATGAAGGTGTTAGCTAGAGATTAATAACAAGAATTAGGAGAACAATCAAACTTACATAAGAATCGATGCAAAAGCACATTAATAGGTATGCACAATAATCATAATATTTGACTACAACATTACATCATGGTAAATAAACCATTCAAGAATGCCACATAAAAATTCAACCAAGGTCAAACTAGTTTTACAAAGTCGACTAGGGTAGGGGCACTACATTCTCCTCCCTAGGCTCTGACTTACTCCCGAAAGTCGTAAGGCTAAGCGGAACTCATGCAACACGTATTAGCCCTGAAACTCAATTAACAATTATCAATTTGCACATATGAATCTTTTCACAAACAATTAAAATATTTTTGCTAAATCCTCTATGAATGTCATTATCCATTGACAAGATGCATCTAAATCCCTACATTTCTTATAACATTATGGGGAATTACCAATAATCATAGTAGAGATACAAAAAAATTTCTTCCTTTCATTACACCAAATTAAAGCATTGAAAGAGATACGCAACATTTACCATACTCATATCAAACATGACAAGAAAACATGCCATCATGATCAATTTCTTTTACCAATACATATTTTTACAAAACTTTATCACATAGAACTAGCTTCAAATATCAATTTCTACAACCAAGTTAACTTTCAATAAGTAAGAGCAACATAAATAAGTCAATTGTTTACACTTTCTAGGCATATAAGAACCTTTCCAATGACTATGCCCCATAACATAGTGATAAGTTAACACCATTTAATCCCTGATTACACATAATAGCCATCCACATAACTAGAATACACAACTCAAAAGGCCACATGTGAGCATGCCTAATGCTTGGTCAAAGATAACATGCACAAACAACATCTCTATGCCTAATCTCAGAACAAATAACATGATCATAAATATCCAACATCTCACTCAAGGGCTTGATGGTGCTAGGGAAGACCATAGCGGTGCTACCTTCCATATAAGACCCTCGTGAACATCCCTCATTGCATAAGGTGTTTAGCCTCCAAGAGATAGTCACCACACATAGGTAGGTAGTGGATCCTAGCTATCTCACAACCTCACATACCCCCATCCTCAAGGTTCCCTATGTCTACTTCCTCATATACACTCAACCAAGACCGTCTCCTATGTTCTTGGAGAGGAATTCACATTTCAACACAAGACCAGCATACGAAAACAATAAGGATAAACCAGTTTAGCCACCAAAGTACAGAAGAATAAAGATAATAATCATCAATTCCAATAGTAAGGCAAGAAAATAAATTCTGGAATTGCAACACCAAATCAAGTAAGCAAAAGATCGCGAGATTGTGGCTAAACCTTCAAGGTCAAAATAAAATAAATTGCTGGCCCACAAGGAAATAAATAAAAAATATCACAATTGCACATAACATCACTATGTGTCTAGCATCTAGCCACCAACGAGGAAGGAAGGAACAATCGTCTAGCTCTCACAGTAGCTCATCATGTGGTGTGGCCTAGTCACACATCTGCATGGCATGGCAGTGTGCACCTCGACATCACCCCGCATCATGTCATCACGTGGCATGGCTCTACCCTAAACCAGTCGGTAGTCTGCATGGAAATATCTACTACATCCCGCATTGTGTCTCAGCACGGTATGGCAATACTCCAAGTAGAAAAGGAATGCAATGGACATATCCCAAATGGCAGTGTACCTCATGGAAAAGGGCACGCATAGGTTACACCCCGCATAGCAATGCACCTCTCAGGATACTCACCGTAAGCCAAAGGTATACATGGCTAAGGTCCACCCACATGTCTACCAATGCTAGACAATTGGCATATCATGTGGAAAATAACATACCTTTCATGAAGAGAAGGCAAAATATCCTCCAATAAAACCATCATTCTGCTCAAGAACTGACATCAATATGCTCAACTAAAGGATAGGAATAGGCTGGCACACATGAACCTTATAAATCGATTCATCACAAGGGAAAGTATTGAGTACACCTATAATACCGTTTCATTACAAAAATATATTTTTCCTCGAAATAGAGAAGCTAAAGTCACTTCGCATCGACATTACTCATATGTCGTTCCATACTATTCAAGGAATGGTGACTTCTAATACTACCCCTTCACATATTGACTTATCAACAACCCATGGGTTGGCACTTAGTAAGGAAACAAATAAGCAATATCACATAAACAATATGGTTTCTCATACTCATAAGCAAACATATCCTCCATGGTACTTCACCATCCCATGGGCACACATAGAAAGTACGGGTTTCTTACAATACACAAGGAATAGCACCATTACTGGTTTAGTCACATTTACGGGGAGTACTTTTCAATACGCTATCATCTACTCAAGATAGGTTTTAACTATGCTTTCCACATGAATCACTGAATAAAGTTTACTCTAGATACCAGTACTAAAATTCTTAACAATTCACCATTACATAAGGAAATAACATCATTCTGATATCTTTCTCTAATTCCACTAAGCATTTATATTCATATTACTAACTATGCAACTTTCTCTTCCAAAGCGAAAAACTTTCATCTTTGAATTAGAAGCCAAAAGAAAACATACAATTTCATATGCATTATAAAAATTCCTTTTAAATCAATGCATCCTTAGTAGCATTTCTAAAAATCGTATGATTTAGGCAAAGAAAAGGGAAAGAGTTTGATAATCAAACTATTTCCTACAAAGGCACAAGATCCACAAGATCACACTACAATATAAAATTTCTCACTATAAGCCTATCATTTTAATTGCATGTTTTTCATTTCACTACCATTTTAGAAGAGTATCAATTGGCCTACATGACATTTCCAATTACTAAGGTTGTAATAGAATGTTCTAGTTTTCCAAACAATAGAGATCAAAACAGGTAATCTTATTGATAATGCAAGACCTCTTGAGAACACTCACTACTTTAATACAATACAACCACATATCATAATTTGCAACCTATCATTGAAAATTCAAGGTACGGTAAGAAGATAAGTGAGGAGCTATCAACTAAATAATATACATTAAAGCATACACATCAAACAAGTCTTTGATTCACACTTTTTAAACATAATAAGGCAATTGCATATATCCAAAGGGAAGTTCAATGGAGCATTGCTAATAGATCCTCAATCCAACTGGTTTAATGAAACACATAAAACAATCTTTCGTGGAACACATTAATACACTCTCGAAGCTACTATAACATGTCCCCTTTTTTTATACTTCTTTTACAAACAAACTAATTTCACATAATTCAACTATTTTCATATTAATGCACCTTACTTAAGATAGAATTTAATTATGTTACTCCTATGAAACACATGGAGAATTCTTTAATGTAAATGTACAATTTTTTCTCAATAACCAATATGAACTTTCAAACCATTTTTAATCTATAAACACATAAGTGTTATAAGGCTCACATAAGGGTTCAAGCAGTCGCAACCTTCTCTCACAAAGGAAAGCTCATATAAGAGACATCTTTAAATCTTCCCTTTTCAAAATAACTTTAAATCTTCCCTTTTCAAAAGGCATAAACTAAATAAATTCACGATTTTAAATTAACCATTAAATTAAACTTGCTACAAACATAAATAGAGCGATCTTTTTAATTAATGATTAATCACATAAAAGAAACCTATTTATTTTAAATTCCTCAATTACTAATGCATAAATGAACATTAAATCAAATTAAATACTTAGGATAAAATACTCAATTTTTACCACATGCAAGGCACGCAACCCAAGAAGGCCAACCAAATACACGACCCGCAAACCCAAACGAAAAGAGAAACCAATGGACCACAAAAGATGCTCACTTGAGCATGACTAGGGTAAGATGAGGGTTTTACGACCACCTAACCTAGATTCTAAGGGCGAAAGAGGTATACTCAACCCTACGAATCTAGATGAAGACGAACCTCGCACCATGGCAGTACTGTACTTGCAATCTCCTATAACCAAGAGTCACACAAGCATACACACACACACACACACACACACATATATATATATATATATTTATATTTAATGAAGGTGTTAGCTTGAGATTAATAACAAGAATTAGGAGAACAATCAAACTTACATAAGAATCGATGCAAAAGCACATTAACAGGTACGCACAATAATCATAATATCTGACTACAACATTACATCACGGTAAATCAACCATTCAAGAATGCCACATAAAAAGTCAACTAAGGTCAAACCAATTTTACAAAGCCGACTAGGGTAGGGGCACTACATAATAGAGAAGAAGAATAGTAGAGGTATATCGGTAGACTTTATCGGTAGTAAGGCAATAGTTGAGAGCAGCAGAGGAGTGAATCAGTGTAGCAGAGAAGGTATCTCACTAGCAAAGTAAGATATATGAAATGGTTGCAAGATTCACTTGTAACAAGACAAAAAAAATTGTAATTGATGTTATTCATTGGGAACACTGAGTTGTAGCTCGGTGTAGGGGTTGTAGCTCCTTTGGGTTCTAGCCCATAAAATAGGTAGGGGTTGGTGCTCCTTGGGTTGGTGCCCTAAATCAAGGATTGTAGCTCCTTGGGTTGGTGCCCTAAATTAGGGGTTGGTGATCCTTGGATTGGTACCCTAAACATTGTAACAGAGGTTTGATTGTGACACTGGATTGGAGCAGTAGACTCCTGCAACATTGCTCACTGAGGTTTTTCCCATCTTGGGCTTTCCTCGTTTATGATGGTGGTATCTGATGTCCCTTTGTGTGTTTGCATTTGAGTTTGTCTCCCCACTAACCGATAAGTTTGTTTAGAGTTAGATCTCACAACTGGTATGCACACTTAGGTTGTTAGAAGAGAAAAGTTTGAGAACCACTGATTCACTCCCCTCTCAGTGGTGCATTGTGTCTAACACTAATACCTTTCATCACACATTGGCCTTTTCAACAATGGGTGTTTGACCTCATTGACCAAATATATCCTGAATCATCTAATGGACACAAGTATATCATAACTGCCACTGAGTACTTCACTAAGTGGGTAGAAGTGGTTCCACTAATCAAAGCAACTAGTAAACAAGTAGCTCTATTCATCCTTAACTATATTGTCTATAGGCATGGGATACCTTCTTTAATTGTGACTGATAATGGAGGGCAGTTCAAAAACAAAGATCTAGATGAGCTCTATGAAAGGTTCAAAATCAATCAACACTAGTCATCCATATACTACCCTCAATGTAATGGACAAGCTGAGGCATCTAACAAAAATCTACTGATTATCTTGCACAGAATGGTAAAAAAATCGGGAAAGGATTGGCATTTGTAGCTCAATCCTGCACTATGGGCTTATAGAAAAATTATCAGAATGCCTACTCTAGGGCTACACCTTTTTCTTTGGTGTATGGATTCGAAGTAGTCTTGCTTGTTGAGGTGGAAATACCTTCTTTGAGAGTTTCTATGCAAGGTCTTATTGCTGATGAAAACTACTGAATATCTGGATTGCAAGAACTCAAGTTGTTGGATGAACGTCGGCAAGTGACATTTGATCATCTGAGAGCCTACCAAAAGAGAATGTCTAGAGGTTATAATAAGAAAGTTCAACAAAGAGAATTTCAGGTTGGTGACCTTGTTTTGAGATAAAGTCCTAAAAATCAATAGTTTTGAGACAACCAAGGGAAGTTTGAACCCAACTAACTGGGTCCCTACATCATTACTACAGTCTTTGGCTCTGGTGCCTATCAACTCTCAACATCAGAAGGAGAAAAACTCCATGAATCGATCAACACCATCCACTTGAGAAAATTCTTCACTTAGTATTCTCTGCTCCAACAACCTATACAACTAAAAAGTCTTGAAAAATCCAACAAAAAAAAGGAAATTTTTTTTTAAAAAAATAAAAAAATAAGAAATAAAGAAAAGAATAAAAATCAAATGCCTTGGTGAAAACCTGGTAAACAGGCACCACAGTAGAAAAAAGAAGAAAGAAATTCTTTCCCAAGCAGGTGAAAACTTGGTAAACAGGTGCCTCTTGTACTCAAGCACTCCATCTATCAATGCAAATTTGGCATTTCCCATTTTCATTCCTGCTTTCCTGCATCTTTTCTTTCGCTTGTAAATATCTATTAGTTGCTTTTGTGACATCCAGGTTCTTTTGAAACCCTTATGGCTTGAAACTGATCAATGTCCTAGTCTTAGGGTAATCGACTTATCAATTTACATGTCCTAAGCAGTATCAACCAAGTCATCTTTCTGTTGGTAGTACCAAGTCATCCAATCTGAGTCAGTCACTTGTCTCCAAACTATTGAAGAGTTTTATCACTAATTAAATAAGCAAAATAAGACTACTGAAAAAAATCACTAAACTGTTTGAGATATAATTAAAATTTTCTTTGTGTGTTGTCTTTTACATTGGTTTTTGATTATTATTCCCTCTGAGTAACTCGAGGAAGTCTATCTTGACTATAAGGAGCAAGGATTGGGGGCATAATACTTTTCTTTGTTTTTCTTCTTGTAAGAGTGATTTCAATGATCTGGAAACATATATCAAGCTACGTGTCTGTGATAAGTGCCTTCACATCAAGGTGAAATCACCACACATACCTTAACTCCGCTTATTTGTATGCTATAGGGAGGTTGGAGTCTTTTCTTTGTCTATTTTGAGGGAATTTCATGAATGTGCAATCTGGATGCATGTGCAATCTGTCCAAGGATATGAACGATAAAAGGGTCATTGCGGACAAGATAATTAATATTGCATATGAAAAGAAAGGAACTCTATTTTGTTTGTAAAACGCTTAGTGATGAAAATTAAGCATACAAAATCTAGTGACTAAGTTTAAGTTGCATCCATTCTAAATTTTATGGATTTCAAGTGATTTCAACATGATATCAATGATCTCTTTATCTTTTGAATGAGTCTAAAGTAGCCATCATTTCTCAGCTAAGTGGTCTCTTTTTCATCATCGTTTCTCCGATCGAGTACTTGTGTATTGAGATATTAGCTACGTACATGAGCATCTTATATAGATCCATACATTTCATTATATATTTATTTGCATTCATATTATTGCATGAAAAATAAACATTTGCATTACTAGTTACTCATTTTAATCATTTATTTGCATGTGAAAACATCCATATTCATCTCCATTACATACATCCATATTGAAATGATATGCATACATATAGAATAAAGCATATAAAAAGGACATCTCATAATCAACAACACAAATACGATGAAATTAAATCAAGAGCTCGTATATCTCATCATAATCTTAGTGTCCAATAGTACAAATGATATCTACTATCAAATACAATGTCTCATCAGAGAAAGAATCATATAGGCTACAAAAATGGGGTATATAACAAAATCTAGGAGATATAACAAATATATCTCTGTACCTCTCCCTCATCATCGGGTGTGTCATGCCCAAACTTTTGGGCACGAATGGGATAATTTTTTTTTTTAATCAAAACTAAATAACATTAAATTGCTAATAAGAAACACACTAACATGTTTTGTCTTAACTATGCTTAGAGTTAACTTTTATCTACTAACTCAAGTAAGCAAAAATAATTTAAATCTTATGCGGAATACTAAGATAACTCTTTTAATATTTCCTCAGTTTTAATCAATAACTTAATTTAATCAAAACTCTCTAAATAATTAATGAAGAAAAAATTAATCTCCAAAACTCATCAATTGCTTTTAGGAACTAAATGAATTAGTCCTAGCACTTAGACTATTAATAACTCTATATTTTATTTTAACATCTAATTGAAGTGGGGTTAAACTATTTCGACCTTTAGACAATTAAATCCATAATGAAAATTTCCCTATAAAATTTAGCATGGAATTGCCTAAATTTTAGGTGGCTAAAAAATCTCATATAGGTGAAATAGCATATAATGATATTGTAAGTTCCTAAGCAATCAATCCCCATAATTAATTTTCAATTTAAAAACATCATATTTAATGTTCATATAATCAAAAATATGAATGTATAAGTAAGTAATTATCCTAAGGATAGGTTAATACATTCATATAATTAACTATACATATATATATTTATATATATATATATATATTCATATATATATATATATATAAATATATATATTTCTAAGTCTATTTATTTGTTAAGAGAAAATATTTAGAACATGGGGATAATTATTATTTTCTAATTAAAATTACTAATACCAAACTCATGTAGCCAAATTAATTCCTTATAAAAATAAACCCTACCCTCCAATCCATTTTACTTCCATTTTATTTTATTGCCCTAACCCTAATTTCGGGCTAGGGCATAACTATTATTATTTTACTTTTTTTATTTTTTTGAGGATGATGTGTGTATGTGTGTGTTGCATTTGTTGTAGGGCCAGATGGGGAAATGGCGGCCCCGTGGAAGTCATCAGTGGAGAGGATGAGAGGCAGAGGATGGGGAGGCGGTAGCGTCGAAGGGTGTGGGTGGCATCATTGGGAGCGGTGATGCCGAAAGGCAGGGTGACACACAGGGTCAACGAAGGGGAAAGACCCGCGGAGGCGGCTTCACCCACAGACGTAGGGTTACCCCTACGGCTGTGGGGATGCCTTTCCACAGTTCGTGAGGCCTTGGCCCCGCAACTGTGGGGCAGTCTCCCCATAGTTGTAGGGGTAAGTCTACAGTTGTGGGTGGCCGTAGCCTGCAGCCCACCAACAGAGCTTGTTTTATTTTGTTTATTAATTTATATATTTTTGTTTTCGTTTCCTTTTTTTCTTAAAAAAATAGTTAAATGTCAATATATATATATATATATATTAGCATACATACACAAATATTATATTATATGGTTGCTAATATACACTCATATATATGTATGAATAAGGCAGCCTACTCCAACTAATATAACATTCATTACACTTGTTCAATCTGATTTAAAGGTCAATATTAAGACTAGTTTATTTAATCTGGTTAAATAAGATACATGCACAAATTTAATGCATTTATATTATTAGAAGAATGCAGTAGCTTAGAATTACATTTAAAAACATTTTGCCTTTTCTTAAATAAAATATCTATACATATAATTTTATACAGTTGAAGCTGCATTCCTATAGCTAGAGCATGCTAATCTCAATTAAACAGAAGAGAATAAAACTTATTTTTATTTTTATTTTCTTTTATTACATAGTGTTTCCTTTTGCTTTAAAATAATTAGATCTAGATTTGTTTATTTCCCACTAACACGTATTTTCTGCATTAGGAAAAGTGATAGAAATGAATTGATTTTTAACTGCAACTAACTTCTCTTCAAATATCATTAAAGCAATATTTTCATTTCTTATTCAAAAGAGATTGTTTTATTAACATCTAGATTTATTCTTTCTTTTTTTTTTCTTTTGCACAACAACACCACTAGTTTTTACCTATTTCATTTCTTTTCAAAAACTTAATAAGGCATAAATAATTTTCTTTACTAATACATTGCAACAAGTAAACATAGAATTTAACTCAAATATCTATAAGGAAATATCTCTACTACTTTATTTCTATTCCTTGCAAGAATATTCCCAAGTAAATTTACGTCTTTACTTCATAATTAACTGAAGACATATAAGTACATTTAATACATTTGATAACTTTTACAATAGATAGATCTCAAAACTAAGCCTCTCATTTCTACCAAATGAGGGCTTCCCAAACATATACATTTTGCAGCTAAATACATTGAATTTTAGAATCAACTTGTAGCCTTCTTTTCTTTTCTTCTCTATCCAAGCAATCCTGCAAAACAAACTTTAAGGCTATGACCATGGAGTGCTCACCTCCTAGCCTAGGCTAGCTAGTAGCCACCCTAGAGCTTGGAGAACCAAGCCCTAGACAGGTTTCACACATGCAAACACAACAAACAAGGCAAAACATTTCACAACCACATTCCCAACTTAGGGCTACACTGCACCACACATTGTGATGACTTTTCAAGGGTGGTAGTGGACCAAGTACCCTGAGGAGACTGCAAGTATGGTAAAACACAAAGCCACCTCATGGAAAACCAAAATATATCATAAATATACCAACCCCTCATCCTTATGCCCCCCAAGGCACTCTGGCCTTATTTCCCTCCTTATGACCCCCAAATGCATAAACGTGCCATGCAACAAGGGTCACATAAATATCCCTTGTGATCACTCTCATAATGAGAGCCTCTCACTCGAGGGATGTCAAACTCCTACCACCCCCAAGACCATCCTCTCCCCCAAGAGTAGGAGGCCTTGGTTACTCCCAAAACACATAAAATACATACAAGGAGTAAAAACATTCAACACAATAACTTTTCAAGGAAACATACAAGAAAACTAACAACCCTTTTCAACACAACATGTATTATGAAAAAAAATATTACAAGGAAAGTTAAACCAACCTTCAACTGCCCAATGGTATGCTAGATTTGTTGAGGATGAGCAACCCAATTCCACATACCTTGTTTCTCTACACTTAGCCCAAATTTCCTACACCAAATCTTTTTCTCTTCTCAAAATTGCATATGGAGAGTGGGTGATTACCCACTAATTTCCTAATTCTTGCTTAAGAAGGCCTTTGTGAGAGTTCTCACAAGTTTCTAAAACTGAAAAGGAAAGGTAGGGTGAAAATGGAAAAGGGATCTCACATCCAAAAGGGAAGGTTAACAACTTAGGTGATGCCTTCTAATTTTCAATTTTCGCTCAACTTAGGAAACCCACTTTTTAGGGTGTCTAAATGGTCACATGAGAGTTGTCACATGCCTAGAAATACTCCTAACCCTTTGGTATACCTTATGGGCTTTAGGAAACCCTATTAAACTACCCCTAGGTGTCCATTTAACCCTTCTTAAACCCCTCTAAAATTAATTTTCGGGTCAAACCTAAGTTGACCATCCCAAAGATTCTTTACCCTAGAAAAATATAAAACCATATTAAATTAATTAAAAAGGTTGTGGTTAAACAACTCCCTCCAAGAGACAATTTAAAAACCAAAACATAAATCGATCACATGTGTCAAGTGACACAATAAAAATACTTTTACAAAATTACACTTGAAATTTGTCTCTTGTCGGATTTACACAAATCAATCAATAACATTTAACACACATGCATCATTTACTATTATGAATAAAATACGACACAAACAGGGTGTTGTCTCTCCAAATAGACAAACCCTGGTTTTATGAACATACATAGGTCTAGGTTTGGTTCTCCATAATATTTCCATGGTCACATGGATAATTTTCCTGCACATCTCAATTACACATTAGTACTTCCAAATATGCTCATAAAATATTAAACACAAGAATAAGAATACACATCAAACACTCTGCATACAATTAACATTAACAAATCAATATCTCATATATCCTAATTTATCCACATAAATCGTTATCATAATTCTCATAATTTCATTCACTTATTAGATACGCATCATATTTCCAACATCATAATAAAGTTATACAAATCCAGATATAGCTGACATAGGTTAGTTCAAGATTATCCAATCAGTGGATCTTTTAGGATTTCAAATTCATAACACGTCAAAATGCACACCACAAGGTGAAATAATTCTATAACTTGGTTCAATTACTTTTCTCACCAATCTATCTGTCTAACATAGCCCATTCTATTGAATTATATAACATTTATTAATAGGGTCAAACATGGTCAACTGAGTTACTCAAAGCTTGGTTTGGGGAAGGCCTTACATCCTCCTCCCCTAGAGTTTGACTTACTCCTAGAAGTCGCATGAGTAGAATTACGAAGTAGGGACATAACATTTCCCAAAATTTCAATAAGTTACTCAAAACCTTATCTTGCCTACTAGAAAGGTGAAATACCAAAATCAACTTATTGTTACTGTAATTAACTTACTATCTTCACAAGGTTAAAATCTTATTTTTTTTTTATTACATTTCCCTTCGATCTCAGGTAGGTGTTTACAAAGTTCTACTTTTCAACAACTTACATTAATGCGACATCCAAATTATATCAATAATACACATCCTCTCCCACAATCAAGGTTACATATTGAATTTTTTGGGAGTCCTACTTTGCTTAGGTTTCATTTTAAAGCATGTTTATCCTACTATATTCTCGTCCATGCATGCTACTTAAGAAAATTGATATCACACTTAACCAAAATGAATCTTCTATTCTTCATCAAGGCACCACACTAGGGTGTTAATAAACTATTTGCTAAACCGTCCTAGGTGCATAATTTCTTCCAACTTTTCTTTTTGGATAATAAGGCACAATCAAATTTAGGTCCTTCAAATCTGCCCCTATATAGGGTAGTTTTCTACCACTAAGGATTAAAATGTTTTTATATTTCTAGGCACCTAGGTTCAAGTTTCAAAGGGTACATTATTCGCAATTCCCAAACATTAAGGTACATAACAATCCCATTCTAAGGGAGTGATGATATTATTAATACTTATTTTAGATATCATCCACACAATCATCTCCATACACATGCTAAATTAACTAGTCAACAATTATTACTTTTGCAATTCATTAGGTCTAGATCACACTATTGTTATAAAAAAAAAATTCCTCTTTCAGATTACTCGCAATTAATTCTACTTAGGAGGATATTCCTTCCTTTATCTTAATTTGATAAAATATATTCTTTGTTAATTCTTTGTGCCTAATTTCACTCCTTGTGGTATTCTCCCTTGACACACTATCAGTGGTTCAATGAACATGATAGCCATTTACACAAATCACATCACTAGGGCTAGCTATATCAACCATCAAAATGACCACTTGACACTTTAAAAGGTCAAAATAAAAGTTACTTTCACCAAGTCCAATCGAAGAAGAAAAATGCCAGCAATTGAAAGATATTAAAATTAGCAAGATGGCAAGTGCCATAGCTCCAATAAAAAGAAACATAGATTTAGTGGTCCCCTCTTCATAAAAAATATATATAATAAATAAAAGAAAGTACTAGCCTCTAGGTCACAATACACTTTTCAAAGAAAGTTGAAAATACTGATGAACCAAAACTCGAAACAAGATGAACATACTGGTCATACCCTAGGGAGTAACCGCAACACATCACCCAAGATTACATGTCCTGAATGTGTTAGGAAGTGATTGTTAGACACTTCAGGTTCTTAAATTCTTTATAATCCTTTATTGATTTATGAAATAAATTCTTATACACAAGAGATCGCATTCGTTTTTTTTTTATAAATCACGTTCCATCTTAACCTTCGCGTACTTACTATTTCAAGCAACACTTTCCAATATAATCCACTATCTATTTAGGGTTATTAACATCCTTAATTATATTCTAACAAGTGATTGTACTAACTCTACCATTCTCCATCCATTCCTCTTGCACTATTTTTTTTTTTTAACACTTAATTATACGCAATCTATGCTTAATTAGAGGTTAAAGCTTAACAAGTTGATCCCATGAAACCTTAGGTCTCGATAAAACTCCTAGGAGATAGGATTAAGAAAATTACTAACATAACAAATGCGATAACTCCTATTATCAAGTGGATCGAATAAATTTTATAAGGGCAAAAATAATTTCACTCAAAAGTCCCTTTCATTTCAGTTGCATTTAATAGTACTTAATTAGATCATCTTCTACTAAATAGACATTTATATAGCTACTTGCTTCAATATCAATTATTTAATAATTATCCAGTTTCCTCCATCATGTTAATACATCCTTCCTGAATAACTTAATTTATTATGGCTTCTATTAATTATCTTAATATGCTAAACCTTGATTCAATGTTATGTGGTAGCTCAAGTATCGACACTTTCATGTCCTACACACATGGTTGATAGTTCGATACAAAATTGACACTTGTTTACTTAGAACCACTTAGGGCTTGTATAATGTAATCATATAATTTTACTAGGGACATCATTTGTTTTCTTAGCACCTTATGCTAGCTCCTTATACTTTTACCTCTAACATTCACTTGCCTTCATTAGGTAGGAGCTTATTGCCAAATTACTAACACTTAAGGTTAAGAGCCATTTGGGGTGGAATTATTGTCAAGTAAGATCGATAACGGTTGACAACAATTTCTGCCCACAAATTTCAAGACATATTTCAAACAACTCGGAGAGTGGACTTATTCTCTCCTACTTCACTTATGCAACTAAGAAGTCAAGGGGGTGTGCACTCAAAAAGTGACCAACACCCATCCTTTTAATTAAAAT
Organism: Cryptomeria japonica; assembly: GCF_030272615.1. Lineage (NCBI taxonomy): Eukaryota > Viridiplantae > Streptophyta > Pinopsida > Cupressales > Cupressaceae > Cryptomeria > Cryptomeria japonica. The sequence continues at coordinate 135,528,830 of NC_081411.1, forward strand.
TTAGTAAAGAAGGAAGTTGTCTCATTCCATATTACTTATTTATATTTACTAACTAGCCATTTCCGACATATCACAACTTACGATTTCCTTCAATCCACAAAAATAAACACCTTGTCACCATAATATTTTGTTACCTAATTACAGTATAACTTAAAGGTGTCCTATAACTACCAATGTCTTAAGACCCATAATTTTCCAAGTTCTCCCTTGGCTAACCACAAAATTCGGCTCCTTATCAATGTTCTCATAAAATCTTTTATATTGCCAACTAATTCACATTAAAAATTTGGTATTATATTGTTGTTATACTATCTCTCCCTAAGCCATTTCCATCTGCATGTTGCTTCATCCATACTAAATGTTCTCACATACTTTCACACTTGAGTACCATCATTTGCAAGCTTCTTTTATTGTACCTAGTAGTTAAATTGTGTTACATACTATCTTGTAACTAGCGACTAACCATGATTGGGTTGCACTTTTCCCCTTAGTTTTCTGAATGAATATTAGTTACTCATTCTTAGATTATAAGATCCTAATACTTTTACACTCCTTGCACTTCAATGGGGATTTTTGTATGATACCCAAATCAGCTCTACTCTCTCTTCCACTATTTACTTTCTCCAAGATTATCTTCCCATAAAGGGACTAGTTGAGGTTTTACTTGCTTATTTCCCCAATTATATAACCACGGATGAACTTAGGGTTTATTGTAATTACGTGTTTTCACCCAAGAAGTTCACGCCTCCTTTCTCCGTATTTAACTCACCTATAGTATTACTAGGGTTTCCTAGATCAAGGGGATTGCCATTCATCATTTTAGTTCTTATCTTCAGGGTTATCCAGCTCTAGCTCCACTATATTGCTACAAACTTTGTCTAACAAATGCTCTTAGTAAGAATCTAACATGACCACATTCTTAAGGTACCTAGTTATTAGGATAGGTTAATGCTTCTATCTGAGATTCGCAAGAGTTCCTTTTAACTCTTCTTTGTTTATGTCTTCAATGGCGGCCTTGATCTTTTTAACCATCATAGCTTAAAAACTTAACTTGAACTGTCTTGATTTTATTTATCTTGTTTGTTGCCTTTATCTTAGGACTAACTATCTTGCTTGACTTGCCATTGTCATGAACATATCTCGATGGATGGCCTAATTTTAGTTACCATCAGAGGTATTTTATTGTAGAATTTAACTCCTCATACTTGATTTGATTAGGTCAATTATTGCATCTAGGTTCCAATTGAATGGTAACCTCATAAGTACAAAAGATCTAATTTTCGTTATTAAACACTGAAAATACTTCATATAAATAATAATTGAAAATTTTGCAGCCCTTGGGGTTTTATTATGCCATAAACCTTATGACCAATAAGTTCAAATTTCAAGGTTTTTAGTAACCCTTGGAGCCCCTTGAATTAATATATGTTGATCTATTGATTTACAAGAACTTTTTTTTCACTTATGTTTCACTTTGTTATTTCGCAAGTTCTCACCTAGGTGTTATACTTCAAGCCATAGTTTGGTTTCAACTAAGTTATGAATGTAGCCCATGTTCACCAGTGTATGAACCTAGGGCTCTGATACCAAAATGTCATGCCCAAACTTTTGGGCACGAACGGGATAATTTTTTTTTTTTTAATCGAAACTAAATAACATTAAATTGCTAATAAAAAATGCACTAACATGTTTTGTCTTAACTATGCTTAGAGTTAACTTTTATCTACTAACTCAAGTAAGCAAAAATAATTTAAATCATATGCGGAATACTAAGATGACTCTTTTAATATTTCCTCAATTTTAATCAATAACTTAATTTAATCAAAACTCTCTAAATAATTAACGAATAAAATATTAATCTCCAAAAATCATCAATTGCTTTTAGGAACTAAATGAATTAGTCCTAGCACTTAGACTATTAATACCTCTATATTTTATTTTAACATCTAATTGAAGTGGGGTTAAACTATTTCGACCACCGGACAATTAAATCCATAATGAAAATTTCCCTATAAAATTTAGCATGGAATTGCCTAAATTTTAGGTGGCTAAATAATCTCATATAGGCGAAATAATGTATAATGATATTGTAAGTTCCTAAGCAACCAATCCCCATAATTAATTTTTAATTTAAAAACATCTTATTTAATGTTCATATAATCAAAAATATGAATGTATAAGTAAGTAATTATCCTAAGGATAGGTTAATACATTCATATAATTAACTATACATATATATATTTATATATAAATATATATATATATATATATATATATATATATCTAAGTCTATTTATTTGTTAAGAGAAAATATTTAGAACATGGGGATAATTATTATTTTCTAATTAACATTACTAATACCAAACTCATGCAGCCTAATTAATTCCCTATAAAAATAAACCCTACCATCCAATCCATTTTACTTCCATTTTATTTTATTGCCCTAACCCTAATTTCGGGCTAGGGCATAACTATTATTATTTTACTTTTTTTATTTTTTCTAGGATGCTGTGTGTGTGTGTGTGTTCCATTTGTTGTAGGGCCAGATGGGGAAATGGTGGCCTCGTGGAAGTCATCAGTGGAGAGGAGGAGAGGCGAAGGAGGGGGAGGCAACAGCCTCGAAGGGTGTGGGCGGCGTCGTTGGGAGCGGTGATGCCGAAAGGCAGGGCGGCACATAGGGTCTACGGGGGGGAAAGACCCGCGAAGGCGGCTTCGTCCACAGATGCAGGGTTGCCCCTATGGCTATGGGGATGCCTTCCCATAGTTCATAGGGCCTTGGCCTCATAACTATGGGGCGGTCTCCCCATAGTTGCAGGGGTAAGCCTGCAGTTGTGGGTGGCCGTAGCCCGTAGCCCGCCAATAGAGCTTGTTTTATTTTGTTTATTAATTTATATATATATTTTTTTCGTTTCCTTTTTTATTCTTAAAAAATAGTTAAATGTCAATATATATATATATATATTAGCATACATACACAAATATATTTTTATATGGTTGCTAATATACACTCATATATATGTATGAATAAGGCAGCCTACTCCAACTAATATAACATTCATTACACTTGTTCAATCTGATTTAAAGGTCAATATTAAGACTAGTTTATTTAATCTAGTTAAATAAGATACATGCACAAATTTAATGCGTTTATATTCTTAGAAGAATGCAGTAGCTTAGAATTACATTTAAAAACATTTCACCTTTTCTTAAATAAAATATCTATACATATAATTTTATACGGTTCAAGCTGCATTCCTATAGCTAGAGCATGCTAATCTCAATTAAACAGAAGAGAATAAAACTTATTTTTATTTTTATTTTCTTTTATTACATAGTGTTTCCTTTTGCTTTAAAATAATTAGATCTAGATTTGTTTATTTCCCACTAACACGTATTTTCAGCATTAGGAAAAGTGATAGAAATGAATTGATTTTTAACTGCAACTAACTTCTCTTCAAATATCATTAAAGCAATATTTTCATTTCTTATTCAAAAGAGATTGTTTTATTAACATCTAGATTTATTCTTTCTTTTTTTTTTCTTTTGCACAACAACACCACTAGTTTTTACCTATTTCATTTCTTTTCAAAAACTTAATAAGGCATAAATAATTTTCTTTACTAATACATTGCAACAAGTAAACATAGAATTTAACTCAAATATCTATAAGGAAATATCTCTACTACTTTATTTCTCTTCCTTGCAAGAATATTCCCAAGTAAATTTACGTCTTTACTTCATAATTAACTGAAGACATATAAGTACATTTAATACATTTTGATAACTTTTACAATAGATAGATCTCAAAACTAAGCCTCTCATTTCTACTAAATGAGGTCTTCCCAAACATATACATTTTACAACTAAATACAATGAATTTTAGAATCAACTTGTAGCCTTCTTTTCTTTTCTTCTCTATCCAAGCAATCCTGCAAAACAAACTTTAAGGCTATGACCATGGAGTGCTCACCTCCTAGCCTAGGCTAGCTAGTAGCCACCCTAGAGCTTGGAGAACCAAGCCCTAGACAGGTTTCACACATGAAAACACAACAAACAAGGCAAAACATTTCACAACCACATTCCCAACTCAGGGCTACACTGCACCACACATTGTGATGACTTTTCAAGGGTGGTAGTGGACCAAGTACCCTGAGGAGATTGCAAGTATGGTAAAACACAAAGCCACCTCATGGAAAACCAAAATATATCATAAATATACCAACCCCTCATCCTTATGCCCCCCAAGGCACTCTGGCCTTATTTCCCTCCTTATGACCCCCAAATGCATAAACATGCCATGCAGCAAGGGTCACATAAATATCCCTTGTGATCACTCTCATAATGAGAGCCTCTCACTTGAGGGATGTCAAACTCCTACCACCCCCAAGACCATCCTCTCCCCCAAGAGTAGGAGGCCTTGGTTACTCCCAAAACACATTAAATACATACAAGGAGTAAAAACATTCAACACAATAACTTTTCAAGGAAACATACAAGAAAACTAACAATCCTTTTCAACACAACATGTATTATGAAAAAAAACATTACAAGGAAAGTTAAACCAACCTTCAACTGCCCAATGGTATGCTAGATTTGTTGAGGATGAGCAACCCAATTCCACATACCTTGTTTCTCTACACTTAGCCCAAATTTCCTACACCAAATCTTTTTCTCTTCTCAAAATTGCATATGGAGAGTGGGTGATTACCCACTAATTTCCTAATTCTTGCTTAAGAAGGCCTTTGTGAGAGTTCTCACAAGTTTCTAAAACTAAAAAGGAAAGGTAGGGTGAAAATGGAAAAGGGATCTCACATCCAAAAAGGAAGGTTAACAACTTAGGTGATGCCTTCTAATTTTCAATTTTCGCTCAACTTAGGAAACCCACTTTTTAGGGTGTCTAAATGGTCACATGAGAGTTGTCACATGCCTAAAATTACTCCTAACCCTTCAGTATACCTTATGGGCTTTAGGAAACCCTATTAAACTACCCCTAGGTGTCCATTTAACCCTTTTTAAACCCCTCTGAAGTTAATTTTCGGGTCAAACCTATAACTTGGTTCAATTACTTTTCTCACCAATCTATTTGTCTAACATAGCCCATTCTATTGAATTATATAACATTTATTAATAGGGTCAAACATGGTCAACTGATTTACTCAAAGCTTGGTTTGGGGAAGGCCTTACTGTAATAACCCACCAAAATTGATCCAACAAAATTGAGTATTATTTTTTTTTTCTTTATTACGTTTTATTCAATTGCATACTCTGGGCATCCATCCAAATAGGATTGGGCAATCATCCATTCGGGATGAGCTTCTAACCATACGGGTTAGGCAATTGTCCATACGGGACGTAAATTCCATCTATCCAATACGGGATAGGCATCTACCCATACGGGGTAGGCATCTATCCAAACGGGATAGGAGATGCTCTGGCCAGAGACTTAGACTCATCGGGACCATTCGGGTCCTGAGCCACTCACTAAGTACTACATTCTTCTAACAAGAATGCACCGAGGTCGTCGTCCTTAGGAGTAATAAGAAAAATAACACAAGCTTGAATTCCGCCTCGGAATTTGGCTTAAAGCCTCGGGAAGTCAAGCGAATCCATACGGGATTCCTTCCGAGTATGCATTGAATTAAGTTTGATTATCTTATCTTTCAATTAGGATTCTTACTCAACCAAGCCTAGACCCCACCCACGAACGCCTGAGTACGAGGGACAACTCCGTCCCAAGACTGCCTACATACCCACTTCGGCGTGGGATCAAGGCGTAAAGTATGTAGTTCTATCTTCTAATCTATGGTTTGATGTAAACTGATTTTTGTGGGTACGCAACCCTTTCTAGGGTCAGTGTCCCAGACAGTTTCTCTGCGGTTGCTACCCACGAAGGTAGCACTTAAGCGAAGGCTCAAGATGGCCTATTGCTTGTGGCCTAAACAAAATAACTAGAACCTAATTCTTATCATGAGCGTCACCCAATTTCAATCACCAATATCCCTTCGAGGTGAATAAATAAATAAATAAATAAAGTAAATTTCACGAGAGCTCTTAACTTGACCATCCCTAAGAGGGTTTACTATGGTTTATCTCAACGGATGTGGAATTCAATTGAAAGTTATCTTATTAAATTATCGATCCAAGAGGGATTACCCGCCCCTTGGATTTTTAACTTCCAAATGTCCCTTATTACTCCCCGACGATTTATAGGGACGATGCCACAGACGTCGTTAATGCAGCTTTATTAGGCGTTAAGTGCAGTAGTTCAACACGACGGCATTACCCGTAAGCGTGACCCAGAGGCACCGTATATACCGAACGCTGCTAGTTTTAGTTTTCCAACTCCATTTGTTTAGTTTTCTAAACTAACATCATACTTGAATATAATTATGAAATGGATGTACATAATTTAAACCTTAAATACTATTTGAACAAAGAATATCATTATTCTACAATTAATTGGATTAATACATGTATTGGCATGGTAATGATAATTGCGAACTTACAAGTAATTGCATGAAAAATACGAATTAATCATAATGCAATGCAAAAGTAACGTCATTTATATTCAAAATGCAGAAATGTTTTCTCTATCGCAAGACTTAATTAGTTATAAGGTTACAAATTTCTCATGAGTGACCAAATTGAATAATAATGAGACTTTACTTATCTCCAAAAATTATGGGTCAAATAATCCATTCATTTCTCTAAGGAATTGAAATAATACATTGAATTCAACTCTTGTTAATTTTAAGGAAATTAAATTTAACTAAACAAATGTACATGAAAAAGAAATTAATTTAATTTTAATTTAAAACGATACACAAAAATACTTAAATGTTAAATCAAATGTTAAAACTTCCATCGAAAATTCCTACGGCAATCTCGTTTCATTAATATATATATAAAACCAGGGGGTGGGGACCACGGGTCCCGTCACTCCCTGCGGTCCTGCATATGCAGGCCCGTAGGGGTTGGCGGGGCCACGTGGTCCCCTCCACTCCCCTGCGGCCACTTGTAGTGACCGCAGGGTAGTGGGGGGCACCACTAACCCTGCCGGTTTTCGGTAACGCCGCTCCGCGTACACGCGGTTATTTTTCGGGTCTGTGCGTACGTGCGGATATTTTTGGGGTCTGTGCCGAATGCAGTGATTGATAATGCAACATTGATATTTGTAAATTGACATTAGGATTATAAATATATATATATATATATATATAAATATATATATATATATATATATATATATATATATATATATATATATATATATATATGGTTTCAAATTCTTTACAAAGGATAATTTTTATTTAAGAAGGTAAGAACAGGTAAAATAACTGAGCATTTCTTGGTTTGTCTCCTTACAGAAACCAGACTTTTAATGTATATATATATATATTTTTATCTGAATCACAGAGAGAGAGAGAAAGATTTATCCAGCCATTACAGGAAGGGAGTTGTTCTCAGACTTCTCAGGAAATTGGTTTGTTTCCAGGGTTATTCTCAGAGTCCAGGAGGATTTATTCGACTGGTAATTTCAGTGAGCTCTTTGTTCAATCCACAGAGAGTTTCAAAAAGAAAATAATAATAAGAATACTCCTTAAATGAGATTTGGATAACAATAACCAGAGAGATGAAAGATGGTTCTTCTTAGCAAGAATCGAAAAGAATAAGAGGAACAATTTAAATCTGGATCTAGATTTAATATTACATTATTATTTTTTTTTTTTAAAAAAACAGTGAATCTAATTCTTTGTCAAGCAAATTTAATCTACTTCCTTATCAAGAATCTGAAACTAATAATCAACAATTTGTTCTATTCTACTCCAAAATTTAAAACTAAATTTTATCAAAGTTTGAAACAATGAATCAACAAATTTATTTTTCTTTCTATCAAACATTTTAATCTACTCCAAATCTGAACTAAATTTTATCAAAATCTGAATAATGAATCAACAATTTATTTTCCAAAATCAAGAATCCAAACAATGAATAAACAATTTAAAACATTTTAATCTAATTCTTATCAAAGTCTGAAACTAATTTCACGAATGAATTTCTTTTCCATAAAATAATCTAATCTAATCTACAACAAGAACAAGATGCACAAACTAAGCTTGAAGGAACCTGGATGCTTGCAAAAAAATGGTGTAGAGTCTTCCTTGATCCTCCAAATTGAAGAGAATTCCTCCCAACAAAACCTTGGCTGCAAATGAAAAATGGACTACAAAGGAGAAATTGCAGAATTTTCTTATGGAATAGCTAGCTTTTCTTTTGAAACTTGTACATATTTTATAAAGCAAATTTCAAATTCCCACTACCTAATTTTAAATTAAAAAAAATGAGATTCTCTCCCAATTTGGCCTCCATGCAAATTAATTGGGCTTAGTGGGAGGAGTTACATGCAAGGAGGTGGAGAAGCCTCTAGAAGCTTCTTATTCCTCCTACAACATGTGCCTTAATGTGAGGGAAATTAAGTAACTAATTTAAAATATATATGCATTTTCCATGTGTGTGGGGTTTATTATTATTATTATTATTTTTTATTCCCTTACAATATTCATTCAATAATTCATCCAAAGAATATAAGTAGAGTTTTGTAATTTAAAACAAAAAAAAGGGTGATAAAGGAGGGTTGTGACACTTACAGGTTGGAGGAGGTGGTGCCTACTGACCGATACCTGTCTGGGTGCCCTAGCTCCCTCAGATTGAGCGATATACTAAGAATACGGAACAACCTAATGCACTACTGGGATTGCTAAACTATAAACTACAACGTAATAAGTTGCACAACTCGACTGATGCAAAACCTCTCGCTGAAGAGAATCTCGCTTCTCTCTAACTTCTGCAAGTTGTCGGTCTCACTCTATCAGTCGCGTCTATGCCACTGTCAATTGTGACTATAAACCTGTCAACCTCAACCTCAAAGAATGTACTACATATGGTACTGTCGTCTCTCTCCCAACATCCCCCTCTCCACCTCCCTGCTCATCTCTCTATTGCCTAACCTTCCTAGGAGCTGCTCTCTCCTCACCTCTGACCTCTGTTGTCCTAGAACCGCTAGCCTCAACCCCAATAGCTCCTAAGGATCCACCCTCCCCTCTTTGTCATTTTCAACCTCTCACTATTGCCCTTCTACTAATAGCACCAGGATCACCTCCTATCCGTTGAGGTACATTCACTCTCTATCCCTGTACCTACCCTCATCCCTATACTTGACCTTGTACATGTGTCTATGCTAGTGCATCCTCCTCAATCTCCTCTATAGGAGGTACATGATCTCCTAGATCTTTAAATCAAGGAAAAGGATTTCTCTAAAACCAATCTCTATACTCGAGCAATGCTCCCACATCTGCTACATCCTCTAGATAATCCCATCTCTTTGGTTGTAAACCCGCTAACTCCTACATGCTCGATGCATATGACAATCTCGGTGACCATCCTTGTCTCTCCTCCTCCCCATATCAAGCATAGGTTATGAACTCCTAGGATATACTCTGTAGTCTCCCATACCGTCTCATCACCCTAGACACTACAAATCATTCAATAATAGACACCAATCTGCTAGTGAGAGGTCGAGTCATAAACATATCCTTCCTCTGTGCTCTCCAATCATCCCACAGCTGTAGAGCCCTATACAGTCTCCTTACTATAGCAATCAAACCATCCAATTACCTCCTCCAATAATTAGGCTTGCCCAGGTGGGGCTGTGTAACATAACCCGAATAACAACATACAATAGGCTAGTGCACCTCCCATGAATCATCTACAATAGGTTTGCATACCAAGATGTTCTCCCATGCCCATATCTGTAAAACTAACACACCTACTTCCATCCTCTTCCCCTCCCGATACACAATCTCATGCATCTCATGATACATATGAGCTAGTAAGCATGATCCCCACCCTAATTTCACTCAATGAGTCAACCTCTCAAGCATCTTGCCCCAACCACATAGAAATCCTTGTTGTCCCCTATCAAGCATCACAAAAAAACCAATCATACCAGCCAAAACACAAGCCAAAGGGTACTGTGCACCATATCTGCTCATCAAATCATCCCATGTAAGAGTGCGATCAAGAATACTCTCATCATGGAATATCTGTCTCAACGCCAAAATACCCGGTCATGAAGTAGAATCATAATTCACCTTATCTTTAGCAAACAGAATCCTCAAAATCCTTTATATATCCTCCGACGTGATGGTCATCTCTCTAACCGGTAAGTGAAAGGTGTTATGCTCAGAGTGAAAATGCTCAACTAAAGAGGTCAATGTATCGTGATTCACATGGATATTAGGCATATGTAATAGGTATCTAAATCCACACAAATCAATATGACCTCTCTCTACATCTGATAAATTATGCACTAGCCTCATTGTCGGCATAAATGTAAACTGAAACTAAATATCTGGAAACTGAATCTGCAAAATCAAACACACAAATCGTCAATATGTGATCAAATTTGTGCTAAGAATGTGATAAACATGCTATAGAATCCAAAAATATATTCAAAATAAAAAATTGTTGTTTTTTATACGAGTTTCCACAGACAACCAGAAACTCATACGAGCAAAAATTACAAGCTGAATGATTAAATAATCTCATATGACAAATAGTAGCTTGCTGCACGACTAAATTGTCTTTTAAGAACACTCTCCTATGATACCAAGCTAGACATTAGACGACAAACCCTACTTGCCCATATGACAAAATACAAATGGACAGAAACTCATACGACAAATAGTAACAAACCGCATGATAAAACGACATAAATGACTTCAAACAAATTTCAAAATGCAAAATTCACAAAAAAAATCAAAATTTGAGAAATGCAAAGGCTAAAGATAAATAACTTACTGCAGGGGCATAGTTCCACAGTTGATTATGTCATCTCTGGCACTCGAATCAATGCTCTTGAATCAAAATTGCCCTTTTTCTTCATAGGAGGTTTTTCAAATTTTAAACTTTGAGAGGTAGAAATGAATTGACAATGACACATTGAACCCCTTATATATCCCAAACCCTAATTTTTAAACTTGCTCCAATGGACGTAAAACTTATACCCTAAGCTAAATCAACTGTCTTGAGTCCATTTTCTGGATTGAAATTGAAATATGACACCATTTTCTAGTCAAAATTTCACAACGTTGACCACTTAGCACTTTCATCCTCAAGTCAATTTTTGAATTATTTTACGCTCAATTTATTTCTGATCTCAAAATTAATTCTTACATTAATCTTTGTGCTCAAATAATTATAGGTAAAAATTGCCTAAAATCATTGTACCCTCGCTATCTTTCGATTTTGTTCTTGGGGGGGCATACTCATTACATCTTTTCAGTGATCATCATCATCAAAAGTCAAGAAATTTTTCAAATCCTCATCTAAAGTCGAGCAAAAATATTTTCAAACAAAGAAAATCAACCAAACCTTGTTACTAGGAGCATCTTAACTAAATCACGTCGTATCAACTTGAGATTATTTGATGTCAAATAAAACAATCTCTAGGGGCATATCAATCTTTGTCCTTATCTAAATCAATCTTCAAATCGATGTTCAGTTTCATCACATCAAATCACTTAGTCAATTATTGTTCAATAAAGTTCAAAATTGGTTTTATCTCTCGCTCAATTAATTCTTGTTCAATCAAGTTCAGAATTAGTTATATCTCTTGCTCAATTGGTTCTTGTTCAATCAAGTTCAGAATTGGCTTTATCGCTTTTCTCAATTGATTCTTGTTCAATCAAGTTCAGAATCAGTTTTTTGTCTCTTCACTCAATCTAGTTCTAGATCAATACTCGTTTCTTGATTAATCAAGTTCAAGAATGGTGTCTCGCTCTTTGTCAATTCTTGTTGAATCAAGTTTAGGATCAATATCGCTTTAATCAAATTTGTTCAATTTCATCACTTCATCAAGCTGAACATCTTGCTCTTCATCGGTTTATGATCCATCAAGTTTAGAACTGATATTTATTTGACATCTACTATTCTTTGAACCAATGCACTGCTCACACAATAATTCAAAGATGGTCACATAAACCATGGGCCCCTAATCTTGACATCACCAAGGTCCTAACCAGAGGCAATTAAATCAACCTTGAGAACCTAATTAATTAATTCTTCAATAATTAATGTTAGATGGTAATAAATCACTCTATATTAGTTAAATATTTATTTAATCAATTAATCATTCCAAGTAAATTATTTTGATCAATTATCCTATTTATTTAATTAAATATCCTAGCATATTTAATTAATAAATAAATTTGACATTTAATCATAAAAAAAGGAACTAATTTACAAAAAGAGATTAATCACAATAAAAGGAATTAGTTTACAAAAAGAGATTAATCACAAAAAGAGGAATTAATTTACAAAAAGAGATTTATCACAAAAAGAGGAATTACTCTGCAAAAGAAAGAGTTAAATTGAAAACAAAAAAAATAAATAAATTAAGAGAATAAATCAAACTTAAGATGTTTCTTTTTCTAAAATTGAGATAACTTGAGAAATCAGAAAAGCAATTAAATTAAATTAATCATCTTCTCTAAAATTAAAACTTGAAGCTTTTCTTGTGGAAAGAGGTTCAGTTATATTGAAAAGCCTTTTTCTAAATAAAAATCTTGATCAAATTAAGAAATGTGCATGGAATCATCTATTTTTATCTCAAGTGCATGGATTCAACTAAATTTATCTCCAATGTAGACTCAAACTTCTAATCTGAATGCATTCAATCAAGCTATAAATGGAATCTATCTCAAGATTAACTTAATCTGATCTCTCAATTATTTTAATTAACCTAGATTGTACTTTTTCTTGAGGAATCTCAACTGCTCATTGTTAATCGATCTTGACCGTTGGTCTCTCTTTTGAGTCTCTATAAATTCAGCCTTCATCTTTCATTCAAAACACCCTAGAGATTTATTGTTATTGTGTAGTTTTTGCTTTGGAGTCATTGAAAATATTGTTCTTTGAGATTATTGTATCTTAGTTTAGCTTTTTGCATATTTAGTTTAATTATGATAGCTTGAATTCATCTAGATTAATATCAATTCATCTAGCTTAATCTTCATTCATCTAGTTTACTATTGATTCGTCTAGCTTAATCTTTCATACATTTAGCTTATTCTTCTGCTCATATAGATTAAATCCTTCATCTTGGTGTAGTCTAGTCACTGCTATTGCTTAGACAAATATGAGAGCTAGTCTATACTCACATATTTTAGAAGGCAATAGGTCAATTTGTTATGGTTTTTATATTCATGATTATATCTATCTAACCATACATGCAATGACTTACTTGAAGTGTTGTGTCTTACAGCTTATAGATACTTATTCCACTTTTCACACACACAAATCTCATCACTAAGGATCATCTTTTCACTTTACGATTGCATAAACCAGTCTATGATGATGCAAATGTGGTTGTTAAGTTATTTGATGGATTCTCTTGTCCTACCATTGGTTCTATCATAATTCCTATTGAGGTTCACACTAAATCCATGGATATCAACTTTGTTATCATTCCTTCCTTTGAGCAATTCCATGTGAAGTTGGGCTTCCCTTGGCTATCTTCCATGAAGGCTATTGCTTCTCTGATCCATGTGTTTGAAATTTCCCCACAATGGAGAAATCATAACTTTTAACCATAGCTTATTTCGACCAATCGATAGAATCCCAAGTGTTCCTATTGATTTCTTTTGGCCTCAATAATTTCAATCTCTTCTACCAATAAATTATGCTCTCTTTCAATCTTATTAAACATGGAAGAAAGACATGATCCTATCCTTAAGCCAACCTATAACTCCAACAATTGATATTCCCATCCTTCTTGAAGATGAGATTCTTCCTTTGATGAATAGAACTAATCTTCCTCATAAGGAAGATTCCCAACCTATTCCTATGGATGAAACTAGGCCTTCTCCTACAAAGAAAAACAATATTCCTCCTAAGGTTAGACCTATACCTTCTCCTCATGATGGGCTTGGTCTCTTGCCTACACCAAACACTTATTCTCTATATGGTGCAGTTCCACCTCCTCGCTCTTATAGAGAGAAGAGACCTGCCTCTCCTCTTGTTCACCCTAAAAGACCTCAACCTAAACCTCCAACTACTAGAGATGAGAATATTCCTCCTTCAAAAAATATTCGTCCTCCTTCTCAGTCTTTTGCTAATAATCGAAAAAATCGTTGTGCGAGAGAACCCTGACGAAAGTGTCATGTTCGGTCTCATGATGTTGTTCCTTAAAACATTCAATCTCCCAAAACTCCAATAGTTGACATGATTCCCTTTTCTCCTAAACAAGATGTTGAACCTACATATCCAACTCATAAGTTGCAAAAAACATGTGATGGTTTTACTCCTATTTATATTCGCGCTCCTCTATCTATAAATCTTGATAAAGAAATAGGTGAAAATGTTATTCATGATGGCAATACAGCTCCTAATGCTTCTAATAGTGACTATGAATATGTTGATGTTGACAAACATTTATTTGTAGAGTTTTCAAAATCCTTAATCATAGCTCCTAGAATCGAACAAAGTGACTTAGTACATGAGTATAGTCCTTGTTTGGATCTTTTGATAGCTCCATCTGTTGTGCTTGATGTTGCTCCTTTCGTGTGTTTCCTACCTTTCCGAAATAGTAATCAGTAAGATCAAGAGGTGGATGATGTGCTAGATTAGCTTCATTAGCATAATAAATTCTCTACCTCTCTCTCTTTGCTTTCTCTTTTGTGATCATTCTTCTATGTGTCTCCCTATTCTTTTATGTAATGTCTACTTGAGGACGATGCAAAGCTTTGAGATCTCTTTTGGTCTCTTTCATGTTGACTCAAAAGACACCTTTTATTCCCTTTCTTCCAAGGTAGTTTCCTTTCTTTGGGGAATGGGGATTATTTTATGCACATACACATATATGATATACATGATTTATCATAAAACACACTGACCCCGAGGAAAGAGAAACTACCTCATGCTTTGTTGATACAGAGGGTAGTGGATCTCAATAAAAACTCTTGGACAACCTAACCCCTCAAACTTGCTTGGTTCAAACACACCTACTCAAATCACCTATCAAGACCTTTCAATGGTCAAAGAATGCATCCTTAATCCACCAAAATCCACATACTAACTTAACACCATCATACCATTAGGCTAATCTAAAAATAACTTTTTGATTAAATAAAACCAAAGTTACCTTCTTGTTGTCCTCTTAGATATACCTATACACATAGGTATATAGCTTTTGAATCAGTTATACACTCCTCAATCGCTCTGTTGATATTTTGAAGAAATTTATTTGAACAACATATCCAAAATGTAGACAAATCCAATGGTTTAACTCCAAGATATGGCCCCCACATCAGGCTACATTTTTCTATGACTATCATTTTGTCACCCTCTCCAAACTACTCACTTCCTCCACCCATAAATCATGTCAAACTTATCATGGCTTCCTACAATTTTTAGGATAGTTATAATACATCTCCTCCAACACTCAAGGAACTCTCACAACCAACTAGGTTTTATCCACAACCCAAGGCATCCTTAAAATCAACTTAACCTGGCAATCAACTCACTTTAACTTATATTGTCCTTATTATGATAGTCTACTACTATGTTTGCTAACCAACTAGTTTAAGCCCTCCTTTGGGCACTCCACTTGCAAAAAATTATTGGAAAGGGTTTTAGACATTCCAACCAAATCTCCTCTAAGTCCTCTTGGCCATAGCATTCTTTGTTACCTCCAACAAAGCCTCTATCATTTGACTATGATAGTCAAACTGCCAGCAATAGTCATGAAAACATTATGAAGCACATGCCAAACCTTGCATGACACCCTATACACACCATGGAAAGGTATTATACATCCTTGGCCTCATCCCTTCCCAAAATGAGGTTTTTTTAATCATAAAAATGAAAGATATTACATTTGCAAGGTCACGGGATACCCTAGTTCAGGGTTTTGATAGTTTTTGCTAAAACTTTGATATCTTTATCAAATAAACACCAAATCAAATGCCACTACCTCCAAAACAAAGTTATATCATTACTTTATCATCCCCAAACAAGAAACCTTCGAGATGTAAACACAAAATGCATCAAAATCAATAAGGAATCCGACTGTACACGTTGAAAACTCAGAAAATGCACATGAAAATATGGTTTTTATTGCTCCAGATGATTCTTTTCGACCAAACACTCACAATATCCCCCAATATCATTTTTTTACAACATTTTATAGCACTTGACCTCCAAGACCAAACCATAAGCACCCAACTACCTCTAACCACCTATTTTTGTCATTTTTGCAATTTTGGCAATAAAAGTTGCTCTCAAAAGTTGTCATTTGACAAACAAAGTTGTCAACATGACCAACTTGGACTCCTAATTCTACCAACACACAAAAATGGTCTTAAGATGAACTTACAAACATTTTAAACATTTTTTATTCTTTACAAACCTATTCTACCCTTCAAAACCCAATTTTAGCCCTTTCTAGGCCTAATTGCCAATTTTGACAATTTTACACTTTTTGACCTTTCTATTACATTTCATTGCATTTATTGGCTCTAATGGCCATGATTACATTGTTTTAAGACTTTAAATGCCTTTTATACTTTCATTTCTCATTTGATTCTCCATGAGGGCCTATCAGTGACCCTAGTGCACCTTGCCTCCATAGGTCTTCATAGGTGCTCCTGGACCATTTGTGTTTTGTGTCCATTATCCTTGGGTTAATCCTTGATTGGGAAATAAATCCTTGCGATAATGTGCTCTCTCTCTCTCTCTCTCTCTTTATCTCTTGGATGTATCCTACCTTAAATAAATCACTCTTGATAAGGAGTGCTCGATCGCTTTAATGTGGAGGCATACACTTCGCTCATATTTTCCTTCTCAATACTCAAAGTTACTTATGTCATGCCCAAACTTTTGGGCAAAAAACACAACAACATTTTTTTTTTAAAACACTTTATTACTAGCGACCTATGTTTAATTAGATGTGACAACTTAATAAGTTGCACTAAAGGAAATCTTATTAGACATTAAGAATGGGTTTCTAAAGTGAGCGATGAAATATACTTTAACTAGAAGACTTAGGTCTTATCTCAAAGTCCTAAGCGATCAAATTTATTTTATTTTACGTAATAATTTCAATAATCACCATTACTTAAATTGCTTCATTAAGCCTATAAATTCATCACATCTTTCTTAGTTAATTGATTCGCTTGATTTAAATACTTCAATTTTAATTATGAATTATCATTAATCCTATACAATTTTAAATAACTCCAAAATTCATTAAATTAACATTAATACAATTCCTTGTATTAATAATAATTTAAATAGACAAATATTGAAACGTCCCCAACGTCATCAAATTAACTTTTATAAGTTGTCTTAGATAATAAATCTTCCTTGAGTGGCAATTAATCCCCTTAAAAGATTTTAATAATCAAATACAGCTAAATTACCCCTTTAGGTTAAAGTATTTATTATACAAAAAAAAACCCATTAATAAATGTTTAATAAAATTCAATATTATATATATGATTATCTAAACAAGAAATTATAAACTTCCATTATTGATAACTAATCTCCTCTAAAATTTAAATAATTATTTTCACCAAAATTACCCTCTTGGGGACTTAAAAACTCATTTACCAATTACACCCTCATATAGTAATATAAAACACCCCTCTTAGGATTGAATAAATATCCAATTAAATATTACCTTTAAACTTTTTCCCTCTTATATTAAAACAACTCTAATTAAATTGTTATAAATAAATAAACTTAACTCTAATGAAATGGGAAATTTCTCATCCACTTATTTTAAATTTCAAAAGGCCCTCTTATTTTATTATACCCTAACTAGGGTTTAACCTATTTACTTTCTTTAAACACACATCTAACTTTCTCTTTTTTTGCTATCTTTTCTAACCCTAACCCAAAAATTGGGTTAGGGTTTTCTCTTGATATTCATGCAGGATGATTGTAGGGTAGAGGGTCATGACAGTGGTGGAGTTCTACGATGACACCAAAATGGTTGGGCCATGCTGCGTAGGTCACGACCTCACAGTGGTCACCCACTATGGGTCACGCCAAGGACGTGGCCTCATAGTGGACGCCCACTGTGGGTCGCGCCGAAGACCTGGCCTCACAGTGGTCACCCACTATGGGTCGCACCGTAGATGCTACCTCACAGTGGTCGCCTACTATGGGTCATGTGGAGGATGTGGCCTCACAGTGGTCGCCCACTGTGGGTCACGCCATAGACGCAACCTGACAATGGTTTCCCACTATGGGTCACACCGAGGACACGGCCTCACAGTGGTCATCTGCTATGGGTCATGCCAAGGACGTGACCTCACAATGGTCGCCCACTATGGCTCGCACCGAGGACGCAGCCTCACAGTGGTCGCCCTTTGTGGGTTGCGCCTCTAGGGTGCCATCGGCTCCTTTCACAGGGCCGACTTACTGCATTTTTTTTAATTTTTTTGTTGTTTATAATATATATATATATATATATATATATAAAATAAAAAATGAAAGTAAATGCATTTATATAAGCATGCTCAAATTTAATCTTACTATATTTTTTTTTTATAAAAAAAATAGCAACTTTACTTTATAGGTAATATATAAATATATTTTAGAAAATACATTAATAGTGAGAAGGTTTAAATTATTTATCAACAACCTTTACATTTTTATCATATTTATATGTGTATATTCTTTTATGAAAACATACAACCACTTTGCAAACACAGTGAGCTATTTTTATTTATCTTTCCAGATTCGAATGTACAACAACAAGCTAATCTACATAGAATGTGTGAATATATGTAAACATTTACTGTGCAATGTATTTTTCTAGAGTTACTAAATGTGGAGATTAATAGAAATGCTACAATTAACTTTTACTTTCAGTTTTAGGATACTACTATTTCATGAGTAATAACTTATCTTAATCACCAGTTTTAAATACAATCAGAGTACAAGCGAAATGAATAACTATAAAGCTCCAAATGGATACTCTTAGATTTAACATTTCTAGTATCCAAAATTTTGTTGAATGCTAATGTAGGAAATAAATCTGAACTTTTAACTAGGAAATAAATTTTACGTTCTACTAAATATTTATGTTCTACTATAGATTTACCTCTAACAACTTTTAACTCAAGGAATATGCTCAAATAAATAAATTCTTGCAAATATTTGTATTCAACACTACATGTTTAGATCTCATAGTAGGCTAGTTTACACCATAAAATTGGGTAAAGAGATAAGGCTTTAATTTATTTATATTTGTATCTACCCTTTTATTTTATTATATATATTTCTTTTCAATAAACAATAAAACAGAAAAAAGTTTACTTTTCCTACTCTATTTCATGATAACAAATGACAATATAGAAATATTTTTAAACCGCTTCTTTGATTTATCTATAATGAAAATACAACAAAGGGGTAAATATACATTCCCTCTTTTTTATCCAACTTTACAATAATAACCAAAAAATTACATCCCCAAGCCTCTTACATATCTACAAGAATGAGGGCTTGTTACAAAACATATTTTCAAAATTCTAAATAAATCTAAAAGGAGATCTTGCACAAGATCTTGGATTTTCTCCATCCTTTATTTCCAAAGAAAACCTGCAAATAAAATTTATAGGTTGTGACCATGGAGGCTCACCTCCCAACCTAGGCTTACATGAAGCCACCCTCGAGCTAGGAGAACTAGGTTACAAACATCTCAAGCATGAAACAATAAGAAAATCAAAACACTTGAACTCCCAACCCAAAGATAACAAAGTCACCAAGTGGCTATTTATTTTGTGGAGTGAAGGTGGACCAAGTACCTAGAGGAGATCTGCAAAAAAACTAGCACATGCCTTCACAAGGAAACCAAAATACAACCATCTCAAGTCACATACTTGACCCAAACACAAACCTTTTGTCCCCCATGGCCTATAAGCTCATATCTCCCCTTATGACCCCCTTATACATAAGCATACAAATAATTTAGCAAGGTTCCCATAACCCTTGTGTATCTCTCTCTTTGAAGAAGAGAGTCTCTACACTCATAGGTTCTCAAGGAACCATTCACCCCCAAGGATACTCTACCCTCGCAAGGGTGAGTATGGCCTTCAAACAACCATATCATAATTATCATATAACTCACAGAAAACAAATGCAAGAAAGGAGCTTCCACATTCAACTCCACAAATCATGTAAACAACAAGGCAAAATACATCAATAATCTTTACTACACATTAACTATGGAACTCAAAATGCAAGGAAGAAACATAACCAACCTTGATCCTACAAATGGAATGAGGAAGGGTTGAAGGAGATTTGTCCAATCCTCTATTCTTCTCTTTCCCAAGCCTAGAAAAAAATACAACTCAAAAACCAAAAAATATCCAACAAGATTTCTAAGTCTCCAAAAAAAAGGAGTGGGTGATCAAAATTCTCCCTCTCAAACCATTCCCTAAGAAGACACTCCTCACTCTTTTTAATCCTCTTGTGAAGGGTGAGAGATTTTCATAGGTTGGTCTTCCCAACATCTTACAAGCTCCCTAAACAAGGCAACCCAAAAATGTAAAAGAAAATGGGGAAGAGCAAATATCACTCATTTGGAAGGGTGCCTAACCTTGATGAGATCCTCAAAAGTTGAAATTCGGCCATCTTGAAAAACTGAACTTTGAGGTGACTAGACAGTCAGTCACTAGGGAGTGAACACATTGCTAAAATTGGCATTTACGCATAGGTATAAGATATGGCCCATTAAAAATGCCCCTAACCTAACCTTAGGAGTTAGTTTAACCCTCTTGAAACTCACCCAAATTTTACCTACAGGTCAACCTTGACTTGAACTTTCTAATGGTTCCCTATCCAAGACTTTGTTGGGACCATACTAGGATATTCTGAAAAATGCATTGGTAAAACAAATTCCCTCCAAGGGACATGTCACTGCCAACTCACTTCACAACACATGTGTCCACTGACACCACAATATTACACAATACTTAAATACACATGGCAATGTCCTTTTTTTGGAATTAATAAATTTAACAATTTCAAATTAAACACACATCCAAGCATAAACATTTACAAATAAAACACATTTACACATGAGGTGTTGTCTCTCCAAATAGATAACCCTTGGCTTCACAAACACACATAGGTTTAGGCTTGATTCTCTGAATAGTTTCCATGGTCACATGTATTAGTTTTCCTGCATATCTCATTTCGCACATTAGTAATCTCAAATAATCATATGCAATATTAATATATGAAAAGAATACAAATCAGACACTTTGCATAGACCTAAAATCATAACAATCAATTTATCAATTATCCCATAAAATCCACATGAAATAATTTATTTAATGACATCATCGTAATCATCATGAAATTCTATCATTCCTTAGGCATGCATCCATGTTTTCTAACATCATAATGAAGTACTGCAAATTCAAAGATAAATGGCATACATCATATCAAGGTTATCCAATCAGTGGAGCATATGAAATTTAAATCCCCAATGCATCAAAATGTGCACCGCAAGGTAAAATGATTTCATAATATGGTTCAATTACTTTTCTCACTAATCTATCTGTCTAACATAGCCCATCCTATTGAATTATAACATCTATTAATAAGGTCAACCATGGTCAAACTAGGTTAACCAGAGCTTGATCGGGGAGGGGCCCTACATCCTCCCCCACTAGGGTTCGACTTACTCCTGGAAGTCGCATGAGTAGTATACAAAATCTAACATTTCCCACAATTTCACTAAACTACTCTAAATCTTATTTTGCCTACTAGAAACACGCAGTACTAAAATCAACCTACTTTCTTAATAGCTTATTTCCTCCATAAGGTACTTATTTAGCATTTTTATTACATTTTTCCTAAGTCCCACTTTACATATTCCATAATTACTTTAAGTTAACACACCATCCAAATCATATCAATACAACCCATCATCATCTTCCATTATCTAGGTTACACATATTAGTTTACTTATTAAATTTTCTAGGAGTCATATTTTGCTAAGGATTTATTTAAAACATGTTTATCCCACTACAATTATCATCCAATGCATGTTACCAGAGATAATTGACATCATAACTTACTTTATCTAAAATGAATCTACTTATTTTATGTCAAGGTGCCTCATAGGGGTGTTGATTGCATATTTGTTAAACCACCCTATGTGCATGATTTCCTTCCACATCATAAGGCAACAAGGTATATTCAAGTTCAAGTCCTTCAAATCTGCCCATAAATAGGGTAGTTTTCTACCTCTAAGGCTTATAATGTTTAGACATCTAGGCACAAAGGTTTAAGTTACATAGGTCACATTATTCACAACCCCCAAATATTAAGGTACATAACAATCCCATTCTAAGGGAGTGATGGAAATAATTACACTTAATTTAGATAGAATCCATGTAATCATCTCCATGCATGTGCCAACACAATAAGTTTGTAATTTTCAACACTTTCACAATTCATTAAGTCTAGATCACACTTTTTGTTATTAATTTTTTTGCTTAGATTAATCACAAAAGAATTTTCATCGAAGAGGATAGTCTTTCCATTTTCTTAATTTGATAAAATACTTTTTATTCATTCCTTGTGCCTAATTTCACTCCTTGCGGTATTTTCCCTTGACACACTATCAATGGTTCAATGAACATGATATCCATTTCACTGATCACATTACTAGGGTGTTATCTCGTCATTTATCCTTCATAGCAGGAGTAAACCGCCCTACAAAATTTTATTTGAGTCCTTATCTTTCTAGAAATTCCTTGGTTCAATCCTAATCTGTTTGTAAATTATCTCTTAATCCGTAGCGCCAATTTTTAATGGTCTGTTTGAACCCCATGAACTCATTGAACCATTTTGAAGGGAGTTCATAGTGTTCATTTAGGTTCCGCAGGTTCTAAGGTTTCTATAAGGTTTTCATGCTAACATTCACTCAAAGTGTTTTGCAGTAGTTCTTTTTCATGGTCACGTATGATGTGTTATATCTTCTTTCTCTAGGCCATGAACTCTCTGAACCTTGTTCAAATAGTTTAGTGGTGTTCAACATGTTCAATGAGGTTCAAAAGACTGGCGGCACTTAACAGAGTTAATCTTTTCAAAGAGAATTTTCTTGGCACGGTGCACGCTTTGCACTACCTGAACACTCGTGAAGCCAGTTTAGATTGTTCATGCATGTTCAAATTAGGTGGGTCTCATGGGCTAAAAGACATCATGGTGCATTTATTGCTAAGTATGATGAAGATTGAACCATATCTCGGGTGACGTCAACTCATTGAGTTTTCAAGGCAAGTAATCATTTTTGGGAATTCACGGTTACTCCAAAAACGCCGCCATGCATTCAATGCACACATGTGATGTCCAATCCCAATGCTCAACATATTTGAGTTGATGATTGGAATTAATGCACTAAATAGGTTCGTATCACTTCTTTTGCTTTAAGGTATGAAGTGATTAATTTCCGAAAACTTCTTCTTCATTGCTACGGAGTTTTTGGATAGAAGGTTTGTTTGTTGGTAGTCGTCCGACTAGTTTCAACTGTGAAGGTGAGTTTGTATCCTGTCCTCTCTAGTAATTTTTACCTACTTTTCCTCTCTTGTAATAAAATTTGCTGGGGAAAATAAGGGTTATTGTTTATGAATTATGAAGTCCACATTGCACCTTTTCAGGAATATTTTTAGTCTTGCATGCATAGAGCCCATATTTAGTGATACAAACTTGAAAGGAGAAAATTTGGAAGTTTTAAAGCAAAGGGTGTTTAAAGGAATTTACCATTCATTTGTTTTAGAAATTTTGAGCAGTGGTCTCATAGAAGTGGCAGCCTTTCCTCCTACTGTTCCTTGCCCAGAACAAGTTGGGAAGTGTATCGCGAGTTATGATCCTATTTTCGAAACTATTAAGAGAGATAATGGGGAAACCCTCCTTGCAATTAACAGGGAAGTTATTTCCTCCATTTTCAAATTGCCTAATTATCAGTTCTCAAACTTTTCTTCCGCCCAATCAATCACCGAGTTCAATGCAGATAAAACTAGACATTGGAATAATATAACAAAGTATTGGTTGAAGGTTCCTCATAGGGGTGGCTCCAGATTACCTAAGAATCTCAACAAGAACCACATGCTTCCCCACATCCATGATATCATGTTATTTCTACACCAAGTTAGAGGTTCGGCTGAGGCCTAAAGTTTTGATGATTGGATTTACTACTATGTACAACTGGTGCTGGAAGGAAAGCAGTATCTTGACTGGGCAGAACTCATTGCTGACTCCATGAGGGAACAGCTGAGCATGGCAAAAAAGTTCAAGCAAAATTTCTTTATGTCCTCGTATCTGATATATTGCTTGGCATGTGTTAAAGAGATAGTGGGAATACCTAGGCAGCTCGCTGAGGGAGAGGTTTCAGTGTATGATTTTTACCCCATGTTGTAAAAGGATAATGCATTGCAAGATTTTAGGAGAGTACATAATGCTTTCCTAGGAGATTTGTGTTATGAGTTAAAGAACATGAAAACCAAGAGAATGTTTGAAGATGCATAGGCATTAGTGAAGAAATATGGTAGTTTCTTTGTTCAGTTTCCTTATTTTTGTTACATAAGAGTAGGTAGTTTTGAGGAAGAGCCTTTTAGACTACCACGTTTTTGTTTGGATTGTTTTGTTCTTGCTGAGATCTGTAGGCAGTTGGCTACCACAATTAAGAAGGCTCAACCCAGAGATAAATGGGAGGATCATTTTCCTATTCAATTGGGTATTTTATCTTGCAGTTCAATGTCAGATGCTTTAAGAATTGGAGCCGACTTGAAGAACTTCAATTTTCCACTGTATCATGAAAGAAAGGGCTTTGACAATAAAGGTTTCTCATGGAGTCTTGCTTTGATGCCACACCTTCCAATTCTACACCAGGAGGATTTCTAGGAAGATTGCAATGATGAGCTTGAAGTGTTCAAAAGAGAAAACATCATAATGGTTCTAGAATAGGTAGTTTCAGTACAGGTGACACGCCATATAAGGGGAATCCAAGAGGATTATCTAGAGCTTTTTGAACCTGGATACCTAGACCAGGCTAAACCCAAAATGTCCTGCATTAATTGGGACGTGGAAGAAGAGGATGACATACACCTTAAAATAAAGAGGGTCTTGGAAAGAACCATGGAATGGGTTAACAAGAGAAGAGAAATGAAACTTGGCAACAAGATTGGTCCTGCAAGAGGTAGTGAGGCTACTCTACGTTCCCTAAAACATTTTTCTAACCCCACTTCTATGCTTGTTCATGCAGGTAAAGATAATAAGCCATCTGACATAAAGCACAAGCCCAATCCAGCTCTAGACTTTTCTGCTCCTCCATATGCCAGGTCACGGAGTGTTGTACGGAAGAGAATGGACCAGATCAAAGACACGGAGGCAAAAGACAAAATTCTTGATGCTCAAATTTTCAAAGTTGAGGAGCTTTACAGTGACATTATCAACACCATGGATTCTTGTGCGATTTTTGTAGCTTTGACACCACCACCTAAAGTGATTGGAGGAATAGCTAGTTCAAGTGCAACTCCTAAATGGCTAACCACTTCAATAAGCAAGAAACAGAGTTTCATTCTAGTAACCATCCCAATTCAGGTTATGGTGGTTAAGTACATGGAGAAGGGTCCCAAATAGAAGAAATTAAAAACAACTGCCAGATTGGATGATGATGAAAAGACCAGGAGGTGGAGTGCACAAATTGCCTCTTATAAGCCCAAAGATGAGAATAAGGAGGTAAATGTAGAGGACTTCAAGATCAACAAAGTGGAGCTCAGGAACATGAGTAGAAAGGGTTAGAACAGTTAGAATAAGCGACTTAGATTTTGTTTTCAGAAGTTTGGTTTTGGTTGGAAGGAAGTCATCAGTTTTCAAATCTAAAATTAGAAAGAACTTATACGTGTATTGTTGTGTCTTTGTTGCATGAAATATATATATATATATATATATATATATATATATATATATATATATAAAGATCATATGCATTTTGGCGAAGGAAAACCTTTGAGTTTTGAATCCGTGGAGTGGTATTTCTTTGCAAATATTAATCTAATTCAACAACTGTGATCACCTTTCTGATGGTAAATGTTGTTATTATTCTGGGGCTCCTTTCTATGTGATTTAAAAAAAAAGGATATATTTTTGGAAAGAGACTTTGTTTCTCTTGTTGATTTTCTATGAAGTGTTGAATCGGCCCTCTTGCTCTTGGTGCCCATAATCCTCTTCAAAAAGGGGCTAGGGATGTTTTACCTAAGTTTAATGGAGATGGGAAAATCTCAGTTGAAGAACATTTGAATTCCTTCAATGTAACCACTGGGATACTAGCAGTACAGCATGAAGATGTGGTTGTTAGGCTTTTCACTCAAACTCTTACCGAGGGAGCAGCAGATTGTTTCAGCCATCTGCAGGCCGGATCTATAACTGATTGGAAAACAATGAAAACTTCTTTTGAGAAATGGTTCAAGAGTGCTGATGATAAGCACTTACTTTTGGCTCAGTTCACACAAATGAAGAAGGAGATTCATGAGCCAGTGAGAGATTATGTGGCTAGGTATAATAAGATTATTCATAGGATTCCCCAGGCAAAAAGACCAACTACTGATAACCAACAATGTTTCTTTATCAACTCTATGCCTCCTGATGTTGGTTTCCATCTCAAAAGAAATAGGCCAACCGATCTTGACACTGCACAAAATCAGGCTATAGAGCTTGAAGATGACTTAATAATAGCCGGGAAGTGGACAAAAGATGTGCAAATTCCTCAAGGTCAATCTCAAGCTTCCACCTCTTCAATCGATCCAGTTGTTCAAAGACTAGTCAATGATATGATTGCTTTGAAGAGGCAGATGCTGAAACCTGGAGTCTCCTACGCACAGCCATATCAAGATATAAGTAGAAAACAACCAAACCAGTATAATTATGGGTGAACTTTGCAATTGCCCACTGCCCCACAAAGACTGCAATTAGAGGCTCCTCCTGACAAAGGTGTTATGTGCTCTTTTCACCTTACTGCAGATCATGATGGGAGTTCTTATCCTAATATGATAAGGCATGTTCAAATGAAAAGCACAAATGATGAACTAGGTGAGTTCACTGAAGAGGATAAGATTCAAGAAGTACCTGGCAACTCTGTATCATTCTACCTTGAATATGAATCAGATTCAGAAAGAGGTGGTAATATTTTGGTAACTCTGGATGACCCTGCATGTACTATCATTACAAGGAATCAACAAACCTCCCAACCTGCTCCTTTTGCAAACTCTTTTCAAGCTAATTTCAAGGGTAAGGATCCCACAAGTAATGATTTTTCCTCTCATGCAAAGACTCCTGAAGTTAAGATTTTACAAAGAAATCTTGAAAGTAAAAATAATTCTTCTCCTTCCCCCTCCTTTGACATAATTGAATTTTGTAAAGCTTTAACTATTCAACTTTCCACTGCTGAATATTTGAAATTGAACTTGAAGGAACTAGACAAACTAGTCAAGTATGTAAAAGGAGATTCTACCTCAGAGTCCTTAGTGCATAAGTGTATGGTTGATAGTGATTTGCTTACTGCTAAAAAACCTGCATCTGTTTCTTGCCCTTCCACTGATTCGATTAACCCTTGTGCTTTTCACAATGCTGAAGATAAACTTGACACTGAAGTTCTAAAGCCCGAACCTTTTTATATCTCCCTCCTCTTGAATGGTCAGAAGCTAAGCAATTGTATTATAGATTCAGGAGCGTCAGATAACATAATGCCATCATATGTTGCTAGATCTTTAGGTTTAACACTTACTAAGACATTTGGGAGATGTTATTCAATGGATGGGAAGCAGGTCCCTCTCATTGGATAGGTAAAGGATGCCCAGGCAGTGCTGGCAGCATGTCCTGATAAAAGAGTAAAATTGACCATTTTGGTTGCTGACATTCCTGCAAGTTATGGGATGCTCTTGAGTAGGACTTTCTGTAAAGATCTTGGAGGTGAAATTAAGATGGACTGGTCAGAAGCTATCATACCACTAGGAAAACAGAAAATCAAACTTGAACCCGAGCCAAAAAATAAATATACAGTCTTTCCCTATGATAATCCCAAAGCCCAGATTCTGTTCCAAGAATGCGAATTTGGAAATTATCTCATTCTTGCACCTAATAAAAAAGAATTGGAAGAAGTAGTTGACAAACAAGGTGAACTATGGCAAATGGAATTTGATGGAAGTTGCACCAACTCAGGCTTAAGAGCAGGGGAAGTTTTGCTATCCCCTAATGGTAACATTTTTCCTTTTTCTTTCAAGTTGGATTTCAAGAATCCTAATAACACTGCAGAATATGAGGCATTACTTTTGGGATTGAATGAAGCTAAATATAAGGGTATAAAATTGCTTAAGGTAAAAGGTGATGCAGAGGTGATTGTTAAACAGGTAAGAAATGTTTATTCAGTTAAGAATGATAGACTAAAACATTATAGAAATAGGGTTTGGGATAAGATAGAGTTTTTTTATGCTTTCTCAATTGAAGCTATACCAAGAGAGCAAAACACTAGGGCAGATTCATTGGCTATTTCAGCTTCTCTCTTGTTACCACACCCAGATTTTAAGAATGATTCTTATAGGATTGAAATGATTTATAGGCCTAGTGTCTCGGACAATGTGAATCATTGGCAAGTTTTTGATATAGATGTTTAGATTAAGGATTTTGTGGAGTGTAACTGTTCCTTTGTCCTATCATATTTTGAGGGTTCTGAGGATTTCATTCAGCTGAAAGGGAATAAAATCCTGAAAGGTTTGGTGACTCTAGAGAGGTTTTTCACCCATAATGATATGTTCACTGGTAAGAAAACTCTTGATGAAGATAGTAAGGTAGGTTGTGCAAAGATAAATATTGGTGATGAATTTAATCCTAAAATGGTAACAATTGGCAAATGTTACTCTTTTGAGGAGAAGAAAATGCTCAATGAGTTATTGAAAGAATACATTGACATATTCGCTTGGTCTTATGATGATTTGAAGGAATTTAGGAATGGACAGTTTCAACATCAAATTCCGTTGAAGCTTGGTGTATCTCCTTTTAGACAAAAATTGAGAAATTTCAATCCCATGATGGCAGACGCAATTTTCAAAGGGGTAGATAAAATGCTTAAAGCCAGAATTATATATCCAATTCATCACTCTACTTGGGTAGCTAATATAGTGCATGTGAGGAAGAAGAACAAGGAAATTTAGATTTGTGTAGATTTTCGCAATCTGAACCAAGCAAGTCTTAAAGATAACTATGCTTTACCCAACATGGACCATATTTTGTAGATAGTAGCTAGGTCAGAAATGATGTCAATGTTAGACGGTTTTTCTGGTTACAATCAAATTGGTGTTGTAGAAAATGAACAGTATAAAACAACATTTATCACTCCATGGGGAACATTTGCATATAATCACATGCCTTTTGGTCTAATTAATGTAGGAGCCACTTTTCAAAGGGCCATGGATTCTTCTTTTAGGGATTTTTGTGATAGAATTATTGTTGTTTACCTAGATGACTTGATCGTATTTTCTAAAGATAGGAAGAATCATCTCAAAGATCTGAGGGTAGTTCTACAACATTGTCGAGAGCATGGTATCTCCTTGAATCCAAAGAAGTCAGTTTTCTGTGTAACTGAGGGCAAATTATTGGGGCATATCATTTTGAAAGAAGGTGTTAAGATTGATCCTGAAAGAGTCAGTGCAATTCAAAACCTCAGGTTGCCTTCAAACCGGACTAGAGTAAGGTCATTTTTCAGTCAGGTAAATTTATTGAGAAGGTTTGTACCTGAATTTGTAGAAATTACCAAGAATATCATTAGCTTGTTGAGTGAAAGGTATCCTTTTAAATGGATTGATGAAGCCAAATAAGCTTTTGAAAGGATCAAGAGTTCAGTTGCCAATGCGCCAACCCTCATCAACCCATATTTAAAAAAGGCTTTTGTCATATACTGTTATGCCTCATAACATACAATGTCAGGAATATTATTACAGATGGATGAATCTGGGTTTGAAGCATCTATAGCATTCATGAGTGTCCCCCTTAAGAAACATAAACTTAAGTATTCACTCTGAAAGAAACAAGCCTTTGTCATGGTTAAAGCTGTAAAAAAATTCCGGTATTATATTTTGCATTCTCACTCTGTGGTGTTTGTTCCGGATTCTGCAGTGAAAAGTATTCTAACTCAGTAGGAAGTTGGGCTTAACAAAAGAGTGACATGGGTAACCAAAATTTAGGAATATGATCTAGATATTCATCCTAAAAAGATGGTTAAAGGACAAGGCTTATGTAAATTAATAGAAGAAAATAAGATGGAGACAGAAAAAGAGCCACCATTGACTATGTTTGTTGGTTTCAAAGATACATGGTTTTTTGATGTGGCTTATTACCTGACCTATGGTAGCTACCTGAGTCATTTGTCAACCAAATAATAGAGGAATCTCAAATTGAAAGCAACTAAGTATGTTATCTAGCAAGATGTTTTGTATAAGAAGGGCTTGGATGGTACCTATTTGAGGTGTGTAGATAAGCCTCAACAACAAAAGCTTCTAGAAGTTTATCATGGGAAAGCCTGCAGTGGACATTTCTCATCCTCAGTAACCGCTTTTAAGATTTTAAGAAATTGTTGTTATTGGCCTGGTATGTTTCGTGATGCATATACTTATGTTAAGGGATGTGAAAAGTGTCAACTCTTTTCCGGGAAACCACATTTAGCTCCTCTACCTTTAAGGCTTGTGGTAGTGGATGAACCCTTCAAACAATGGGGTATTGATTTCATTGGTCTAATAAATCCTCATTCCAGTGCTGGTCATATGTATATTCTAATAGTAACAGACTATTTTACTAAGTGGGTGGAGGTCGTTCCCACTAAGAAGGCGAACTCAAAGGTCATATGTAATTTTCTCAAAGATTGCATCCTTGTCCATTTTGGGGTCCCTCAGAAGATTGTCGCAGATAATGCATCGTATTTCTCCTTTGAAGAATTGACTATGTTCTGTTATGAACATCAAATTACTCTTTCACACTCCTTCGATTACTTTCTGCAAGGTAATGGGTTGGCAGAATCGAGCAACAAGAACCTGGTAGCAATCATGAAGAAGTTAGTTGATGATAACACCTGGAACTGGCATAAAAAGGTATATGAAGTCTTATGGGCAGATAGAATTACCCCTAAAAGAGCCATTGGAATGGCACCTTTTGAGCTAGTGTATGGGATTGGTGCAAAAGTTTCTTTAGCCCTAGAATTGTCGGCAGCCAAGCTTCAAACTGTAATTGAGGATTCCTTTTTCCAAAATGTTCTGGAGAAGAGAGTTATGTATTTGATGAGGTTGGAAGAGGAAAGAGAGATGTTAGTGGATAGAATTACTGAGCATCAAAATAGGGTGAAGAAGATCTTTGATATGAGAGCTCGGCCAAGAGGTTTCCTTAAAGGAGATGAAGTACTGTTATGGGACAAGAGAAGGGAACCAAAGGGTGCCCATGGAAAATTTGATTCACTGTGGAAAGGTCTATTCAAGATCCATGAAGTAGTGGGACCGAATGCATTCAGACTAAATTATTTTCATGGAACGATTATGCCCTATACCTATAATGGGCAGGACCTCAAGCTCTAAAAACTTTTAAATCTATGGTTAAGAGTTCCTGTACATAGTAGATTAGTTGTTTGTTTTGTGCCTGTTTGGTGTGTGTCCTCTTTGCCCTCTTTCTATTTTTGTTGTGTGAAACCAGAGATTTAGAGATCTTTGCATTTTTCACAAAATACAATCCCTAGTCAGAGCCAATGTTATCTCATCATTTATCCTTCATAGCAAGAGTAAATCGCCCTACAAAATTTTATTTGAGTCCTTATCTTTCTAGAAATTCCTTGGTTCAATCCTAATCCATTTGTAAATTGTCTCTTAATTCATAGCACCAAAGTTTTAATAGTCTGTTTGAACCCCATGAACTCATTGAACCATTTTGAAGGGAGTTCATAGTGTTCATTTAGGTTCCGCAGGTTCTAAGGTTTCTAAAAGGTTTTCATGCTAACATTCACTCAAAGTGTTTTGTAGCAGTTCTTTTTCATGGTCGTGTATGATGTGTTATATCTTCTTTCTCTAGGCCGTGAACTCTTTGAGCCTTGTTCAAACAGTTTAGTGGTGTTCAACATGTTTAATGAGGTTCAAAAGAATGGTGGCACTTAACAAAGTTAATCTTTTCAAAGAGAATTTTCTTGGTGCAATGTAAGCTTGGCACTACCTGAACACCTGTGAAGCCCATTCAGATTGGTCATGCATGTTTAAATCAGGTGGGTCCCATGGGCTAAAAGACATGATGGTGCATTTATTGCTAAGTATGATGAAGATTGAACAATATCTTAGGTGACATCAACTGGCTGAGTTTTCAAGGAAAGTAATCATTTTTGGGAATTGACGGTTACTTAAAAAACACCACCATGCATTCAATGCATGCCTGTGATGTCCAATCCCAACGCTCAGCACATTTGAGTTGATGATTGGAATTAATGCACTAAATAGGTTTGCATCACTTCTTTTGCTATAAGGTATGAAGTGATTAATTTCTGAAAACTTGTTGTTCATTGCTACAGAGTTTTTGGATAGAAGGTTTCTTTGCTGGTAGTCATCCGACTTGTTTCAACTCTAAAGGTGAGTTTGTTTCCTGTCCTCTCCAGTAATTTTTATCTGCTTTTCCTCTCTCATAATAACATTTGTTGGGGAAAATAAGGGTTATTGTTTATGAATTATGAAGTCCACATTGCGCCTTTTGGGGAATATTTTCAGTCTTGCATGCATAGAGCCCATAGTCAGTGATACAAACTTGAAAGGAGAAAATATGGAAGTTTTAAAGGAAAGGGTGTTTAAAGGAATTGACGGTTCATTTGGTTTAGAAATTTTGAGTAGTGGTCTCATAGAAGTGGCAGCCTTTCCTCTTGCTGTTCCTTGCCCAGAACTAGTTAGGGAGTCTATCGCGAGGTATGATCCTATTTCCAAAACTATTAAGAGAGATAATGGTGAAACCCTCCTCGCAAACAACAGGGAAGTTATTTCCTCCATTTTCAAATTGCCTGATTATCAGTTCTCAAACTTTTCTCCCACCCAATCAATCACTTAGTTCAATGCAGATAAAATTGGACACTCGAATAATATACCAAAGTACTAGTTGAAGGTTCCTCATAGGGGTGGCTCCAGATTACCTAAGAATCCCAAAAAGAACCACATGCTTCCCCACATCAATGATATCATGTTATTACTACACTGAGTTAGAGGTTTGGCTGAGGCCTACAGTTTTGATGATTGGATTTACTGCTACGTACAATTGGTGTTGGAAGGAAAGCAGTATCTTGACTGGGCAGAGCTCATTGCCGACTCCATGAGGGAACAAATGAGCATGGTGAAGAAGTTCAAGCAAAATTTCTTTATGTCCTCATATCTGATATATTGCTTGGCATGTGTTAAAGAGATAGTGGGAATACCTAGATAGCTCGCTGAGGGAGAGGTTTCAGTGTATGATTTTTACCCCATGTTGCAAAAGGATAATGCATTGCAAGATTTTAGTAGAGTACATAATGTTTTCCTGGGAGATTTGTGTTATGAATTAAAGAACATGAAAACCAAGAAAATGTCTGAAGATGCACAGGCATTAGTGAAGAAATATGGTAGTTTCTTTGTTCAGTTTCCTCATTTTTTTTTACATAAGAGTAGGCGGTTTTGAGGAAGAGCCTTTTAGACTTCCATGCTTTTGTTCAGATTGTTTTGTTCTTACTGAGATCTGTAGGTAGTTGGCTACCATAATTAAGAAGGCTCAACCTAGAGATAAATGGGAGGATCATTTTCCTATTCAATTGGGTATTTTATCTTGCAGTTCAATGTCTGATGCTTTAAGCATTGGAGCTGACTTGAACAACTTCAATTTTCCACTATATCATGAAAGAAAGGGCTTTGATGATAAAGGTTTCTCACGGAGACTTGGTTTGATGCCGCACATTCCAATCCCACACCTGGAGGATTTCTGGGAAGATTGCAATGATGAGCTTGAAGTGTTCAAAAGAGAAAACATCAAAATGGTTCTAGAACAGGTAGTTTCACTACAGGTGAGACTTGATATAAGGGGAATCTAAGAGGATTATCTAGATCTTTTTCAACCTAGATACCTAGACCAAGCTAAACCCAAAATGTCTTGCATTAATTTGGATGTGGAAGAAGAGGATGACATACAACTTAAAACAAAGAGGGTCTTGGAAAGAATCGCGGAATGGGTTAACAAGAGAAGAGCAATGAAACTAGGCAACAAGATTGGTCCTGCAAGAGGTAGTGAGGCTGCTCTACGTTCCCCAAAATGTTTTTCTAACCCAACTTCTATGCCTATTCATGCAGGTAAAGATAAGAAGCCATCTTACACCAAGAACAAGCCCAATCTGGCTCTGGACTTTTCTGCTCCTCAATATACTAGGTCACGGAGTGCTGCATAGAAGAGAATGGACCAGATCAAAGACATAGAGGCAAAAGACAAAATTCTTGATCCTTAAATTTTTGAAGTTGAGGACCTTGACAATGACATTGTCAACAACATGGATTCTCATGCGATTTCTGTAGCTTTGACACTGCCACCTAAAGTGATTGGAGGAACAACTAGTTCAAGTGCAACTCCTAAATGGCTAACCACTTCAGTAAGAAAGAAATGGAGTTTCAGTCTAGTAACCATCCCAATTAAGGACATGGTGGTTAAGTACACAGAGAAGGGTTCCAAACAAAAGAAGCTCAAAACAACTGCTAGATTGGATGCTGATGAAAAGACCGGGAGGTGGATTGCAGAAATTGCCTCTTATAAGCAAAAAGATGAGAATAAGGAGGTAAATGCAGAGGAATTCAAGATCACCAAAGTGGACCTCACGAACATGAGTAAAGATTTGAATAATCATCTTTTCTAGGTATCAGCTAAGAAGATGCTCAGTAGGCTAGAAAAAGATGGGCAGGAGAAAAGAGAGCTGAAGCAGCATATCAAAATTCTTGCTCAATTCATTGATAGTATAGGTTGCTTTGGGGCACTTCCCATATCACATGTTTTAGAAAGCTTTGATCCTACTTCACCAGAGAACAAAAAGCTAATGAATCAAGTTCAGTGAGCCAAGAACATTGTGGGGGCTATGGAGGAATGGATTGAAGGAGTGATTAGAGATGGTGAAAAATATATCACAAGCTCTAGGAAACTCTATGACGAGATGCAAAACCTCACTGTAGAAATTCAGAATCAGATTGTGCCATGGGAAAAAGAAGAGCATAATGGGAAAATGTATTACCCATACTTACCAAGATAGAAGAATACGGAGCCACAAGGTTTTTAGCAGAAAATTCACTTAAGTGAGGAACTGATGAATGCCAACTCTTCGTATTGAAGAAAACTATAATGTGGTAGGTAATCACATTCAGGTCAGTGATTTTTGATGCCAGGGCTTCTGTTCATGAGCTTCAAGACCTTCAATGTATCTTGGTCAATGACAATAAAGTGGTTAATCCGAATCACGATTGGCAACTGAGACTTTGTGGGTTGAACATGTAGGATGCAGTAAAAGCTTTTAGGCTGCATATGGAGAAAGTTAAGGCCAAAAGCAATTTTACTCCCAAAGATATAACACAAGTTGACATTTATTGGTAGTGATTAGTTACCTAAGCATGCCGAGAAAATGTTGAAGTACAGGTGGGACAAGGAATCCACAAAAGCAAAAATCAATGCCATGAAAAACCTGAGTCAGACTATAATTCAGGAGCTCGCAACTACCCATGATGCCCAAAAAAGTGGAGGAGAGGATGATGATGGAGAAGAAACATAACGAGATGATAATGCATTGTTTTTTTTGCGATGTTTTTCATAATCTGGCAATGACTTTTGGACATTTGTCCCTAAAATACTTTGTTGGTTTTTATAACTATTTCAGAGGAGGTCGGGTTTTCAGGGAGACCTCCTCTATTCTTTAAAACTACTATAAATTAGACAAAGAATGATAGAGAAAGGGTTAGAATAGTTAGAATAAGCGACTTAGATTTTGTTTTTAGAAGTTTGGTTTTGGTTGGAAGGAAATCATCAGTTTTCAAATCTGAAATTGGAAAGAACTTATATGTGTATTGTTGTGTCTTTGTTGCATGAAATATATATATAAAGATCATATGTGTTTTGGAGAAGGAAAACCTTTGAGTTTTGAATCCGTGGAGTGGTATTTCTTTGCAAATATTAATCTAATTAATCAACTATGATCAACTTTCTGATGGTAAATGTTGTTATTATTTTGGGGCTCCTTTCTATGTGATTTAAAAAAAAGGGATATATGTTTGGAAAGAGACTTTGTTTCTCTTGTTGATTTTCTATGAAGTGTTGAATCGGTGTTTTTGAACTTAGTTTCGATTAACTCTGGTTTACATGGTGAACTCTTGAAGAATAGTTTGTTCTGAAATATGTTAGCCTCTCATCTAAGAATGAAGTAGGTAGCCTTACTTGATTTCAAGTTAAAAGCATACTAGTTTATTTAGTTAGATTATTCCCTGAATAACTAATGGAGGGAGTTGTACCTATCAAAAATTCAGAGGGAAGTTATGCATACCACACTTACCCAACTATTTAGTTGAACTTTTGTCTTTCTAAGAGGGTAACAGAGCTTTGAATTAATTTAATTAGAAGTACAAAATCTGTTCACTAACATAGGGATAGCTAAATCAAACATTGAAAATGACCACTTGACAGCTTAAAAGCTAGGAGTAAAAAGTTAAATTTGCCAAGTCCAATCAGAAAGAAGAAAAACATCAGCAATTGAAAAATATTAAAATTAGCAACATGGAAAGCACCATAGCTCAAATGAAAAGAAACATAAATTTATTGGTCCTTCCACCATAAAAATAATATAAAAGAAATTACTAGCCCAAAGGTCACAATACACTATTCAAAAGACAGTTGAAACACCGTTGAAATCAAAATTCAAAACAAGGTGACCATTTTAGCCACACTATAGGGAGTAACCACAACACATCACCCAAGATCACATGTCCTGAGTGCATTAGGAAAAGATTATTAGACTTTGGAGGTTATTAGATCATTTATATTTCTTTATTATCATGAAATATCTTATACACAAGAGATTACAATCATTATATAGATCATGTTCCATTAACATTCACATGATTACTATTACAAGAAACACTTTCTGATATAATCCACTATCCATTTAGGATTATCAACAACCATAATTATATTTTAACAAGTGAATGCACTAACTCTACCTTCCTTCATCAATTCTTCTTCAATTTCCATTAAATATCTTAATATGTTAAATCTTGGTTCAATGATATGTGGCAACTCATGCATCGATACTTATATGTCTCACTTTCTAATGGGGTCGATAGTACGGTACAAAATCGATACTTGTATACTTAGAATCCACTTAGGATTTGCATTAATGAATTCATATGATTTCACTAGGGACATCATTTGTCCTCTTATCACCTTTTGCTAGCTCCTTCTATTTTCATCTCTAATCATCCATTTGTTCCCATCAAGTAGGAGCATGTTGCCAAATTACTAACACTAATTCCTACTCCACAGATATTATGATTATTCTCAAATGACGTGGAGAATTGACTTATTCTCACCTACTACACTTATGAAACTATAAAAAAAAGGGGGTGCACACTCAAGAAGTGACAAGCATAGAAACCAACACCCACCTTTTAATTTAAATTTTGATAAAAAAGGAATTATCATTTTCTATATTACTTATTTTATATTTACTTGCTATCGGATCACGACATATCACAACTTTCGATTACTTAGAATCTAATAAAATCACCTTACTATCATAATATCAAGTTACCCCATTACGCCATAACATAAAGGTGTATAATAATTACCAATGTCTTAAGACTACCATAATTTCCAAGTTCTCCCTTAGCTAACCAAATAATTCAATCCTTATCATTGTACTCATAAATCCTTGTATTAGAACAACATATTACACTGCCACCTAATTCTCATATAAATTTTGGTATTAAATATACTATCATACTATCTCCTTCCATATGCCTTATCCAAATTTACATGTTGACACATTCATACCTAATGTTTCATATACTTTCACACTTAAGAGCCATAATTTTGCAAACCTTCTTCAGTTGTGCCAAGGTAGTAAAATTTGTTCCAAATTGTCCTATATCTAGTTACTAGCCATGATTGGGTTGTACTATTCTCCTTAAGTTCTGAACGGATGTAAGTTACCCTATATTTTTACCCGATTTTATAATAATGATTCTTCTACACTCCTTGTACTTTAATAGGGATTCTGCATGATTCCCAAACCATCTCTATTCTCTTCGCTATCTACTTAGTCCTTTCAAGATTATCTTTCCATAAAGGAACTAGTTGTGACCTTACTTTGCTTGATTCCTCAATTATATAACTACGGAAGGACTTAGGTTTTATTGCAATTAAGTGATTTAATCCAAAGAGGTTCATGTCTCCTCTCATCTTATTTCAATTTATCTATAGCATTACTAGGGTTCATTTATCAAGGAGACTATCAATCACCATTTCAGTCCTCATCCTCAAAGTTATCCACCACTAGCTTCTTTGCATTGATATGGGAATTCCCTATCAGATGATCTCAATAGAGTAGCCTAGCATGGCCACATGCTTAAGGTAACTATCCATTAGGATAGGTTAATGCTTCTTCCTGAGATTTGTAAGAGTACCTCTTAACTCTTCTTCATTGGTTCCTCAAATGGCGGTCATGGTTTTTAAACCACCACAATTTTGTATAGCTTTAAATGTTAACTAGAACTGTCTCTATCTTAATTATCTTGTTTACTGCACCTTCATCTCATGTCTATCTAGCTTGCTTGACTTGCCATGTCAATAACATATCCCAACTGTTGGTATTGCCTTAGTTACTATTATGAGTATTCTATTGTAGAATTAACTCCTCATACTCGATTTGACTAGGTACCATTGTTGCATTTAGGTTCCAATTAAATGGTAACCTCATAGGTACTAGAGATCTCTCTTTAATTATGAAACATCGGGAAAAATTTCATATATATAAATATATTTTTGAAATTTCATAGTCTTAGGGGTCTTATTATGCGATAACCATTATGACCAATAAGTTTTTGAATTTCAGGGCTTTTGGTGACCCTTGAAACCCCATTGAATTGATATATGTTGATCCTTTGGTTTAAAAATAATTTTCACTTATGTTTCATTTAGTTATTTTGCAAGTTTTCACCTAGGTGTTACATTCCGAGTTCATAGTTCGGATTGACTAAGTTATGAATGTAGCCCATCTTCTCCAGTGTATGAACCTAGGGCTCTGATACCAAAATGTCATGCCCAAACTTTTGGGCAAAAAAAAACAACAATTTTTTTTTAAACACTTAATTACTAGTGACCTACGTTTAATTAGATGTGACAACTTAATAAGGTGCACTAAAGGAAATCTTATTAGACATTCAGAATGGGTTTCTAAAGTGAGCAATGAAATATGCTTTAACTAGAAGACCTAGGTCTTATCTCAAACTCTTAAGCGATCAAATTTATTTTATTTTACATAATAATTTCAATAATCACCTTACTTAAATTGCTTCATTAAGTCTATAAAGTCATCACAACTTTCTTAGTTAATTGATTCGCTTGAATTAAATACTTCAATTTTAATTATGAATTATCATTAATCCCATACAATTTTAAATAACTCCAAAATTCATCAAATTAACATTAATACAATTCCTTGTATTAATAATAATTTAAATAGGCAAATATTGAAATGTCCCCAACGTCATCAAATTAACTTTTATAAGTTGGCTTAGAAAATAAATCTTCCGTGAGTGGCAATTAATTCCCTTAAAAGATTTTAATAATCAAATACAACTAAATTACCCTTTAGGTTAAAATATTTATTATAAAAAACAAAATACCCATTAATAAATGTTATATATATGATTATCTAAACAAGAAATTATAAACTTCCATTATTGATAACTAATCTCCTCTAAAATTTAAATAATTATTTTCACCAAAATTACCCTCTTGGGGACTTAAAAACTCATTTACCAATTACACCTCATATAGTAATATAAAACACCCCTCTTAGGATTAAATAAACATCCAATTAAATATTAACTTTAAAATTTTTTCCTCTTATATTAAAACAACTCTAATTAAATTGTTATAAATAAATAAACTTAACCATAATGAAATGGGAAATTTACCATCCACTTATTTTAAATTTCAAAAGGCCCTCTTATTTTATTATGCCCTGACTAGGGTTTACCCTATTTCCTTCCTTTAAACACACATCTAACTTTCTCTCTTTTTGTTATCTTTTCTAACCCTAACCTGAAAATTGGGTTAGTGTTTTCTCTTTATGTTCATGTAGGATGATTGCAGGGCGGAGAGCCATGACGGTGGTGGAGTTCTACAACAACACCACAATGGGTGGGTCATGCTACGCAGGTCGCGGCCTCACAGCGGTCGCCTACTGTGGGTCACACCAAGGACGTGGCCTCACAGTGGATGCCCGTTGTGCATCGTGCTGAAGACATGGCCTCATAGTGGTCACCCATTGTGGGTTGCGTCATAGATGCGGCCTCACATTGGTCGCCCACTATGGGTCACATCAAGGACGCAACGTCATAGTGGTTGCCCACTATGGGTCGCACCTCTAGGGCATCGTCGACTCCTTTCATAGGGCCAACTTACTGCATTTTTTTTTAATTATTATTATTTATTTATTTTATATATATATATATCAGAAAAGAAAGTAAATGCATTTATATATGCATGCTCAAATTTAATCTTACTATATTTTATTTTTATAAAAAAAAAAAGCAACTTTAGTTTATAGGTAATATATAAATATATTTTAGCAAATACATTAATAGTGAGCAAGTTTAAATTATTTATCAGTAGCCTTTACATTTTTATCATATTTATATATGTGTATATTCTTTTATGAAAACATACACTCACTTTGTAAACACAATGAGCTTTTTTCATTTATCTTTCCAGATTTGAATGTACATCAGGAAGCTAATCTACATGGAATGTGTGAATATATGTAAACATTTATTGTGCAATGTATTTTTCTAGATTTACTAAATGTGGAGATTAATAGAAATGCTACAATGAACTTTTACTTTCAGTTTTAGGATATTACTAGTTCATGAGTAATAACTTATCTTAATCACTAGTTTTAAATACAATCAGAATACAAGCGAAATGATTAACTATAAAGCTCCAAATGGATACTCTTAGATTAACATTTCTAGTATCCAAAATTTCATTGAATGCTAATGTAGGAAATAAATCTGAACTTTTAACTAGTAAATAAATTTTACGTTCTGCTAAATATTTATGTTCTGCTACAGATTTACTTCTAACAACTTTTAACTTGAGGAATATGCTCAAATAAATAAATGCTTGCAAATATTTTTATTCAACACTGCATGTTTAGATTTCATAGTAGGCAAGTTTACACCATAAAATTGGGTAAAGAGATAAGGCTACAATTTATTTATATGTTTATTTACACTTTTATTTTATTATATATATTTATTTTCAATAAACAATAAAACAAAAAATAAGTTTACTTTTCCTACTCTATTTCATAATAACAAACGACAATATAGGAATGTTTTTAAACTACTTCTCTGATTTCTCTATATTGAAAATACAACAAAGGGGTAAATATACATTACCTTTTTTTAATCCCACTTTACAATAATAACCAAAAAATACATCCCCAAGCCTCTTACATATCTACAAGAATGAGGGCTTGTTACAAAACATATTTTTAAAATTTTAAATAAATCTAAAAGGAGATATTGCACATGATCTCAACTTTTGTCCCTCCTTTATTTCCAAAGAAAACCTGCAAATAAAATTTATAGGTTGTGACCATGGAGGGTCACCTGCCAAGCTAGGCTTACATGAAGCCACCCCCCATCTAGGAGAACCAAGGCTAAATAGGTTACAAACATCTCAACCACAAAACAATAAGAAACTCAAAACACTTGAACTCCCAACCCAAAGATAACAAAGTCACCAAGTGACTATTTCTTTTGTGGGGTGAAGTTGGACCAAGTACCTAAAGGAGATCTAGAAGAAAACTAGCACATGCCTTCACAAGGCAACCAAAATAAAACCATCTGAAGTCACATACTTGACCCAAACACAAACCTTATGTCCCCCATGGCTTATAATCCCATATCTCCCCTTATGACCCCCTTATGCATAAGCATCCACATAATGCAACAAGGGTCTCATAACCCTTGTGTATCTCTCTTTTCCAAGAAGAGAGTCTCTACACTCATAGGCTATCAAGCAACCCTTCACCACCAAGGTACTTTACCCTCCCAAGGGTGAGTATGGCCTTGAAACACCCATATCACAATAATCGTATAACTCACAGAAAACAAATGCAAGAAAGGAGCTTCCACATTCAACTCCACAAATCATGTAAACAACAAGGCAAAATACAAAAATAATCTTTACTGCACATTAACAATGTAACTCAAAATGCAAGGAAGAAACATAACCAACCTTGATCATACAAATGGAATGAGGAAGGGTTGAAGGAGAGCTACCCAATCCCCTATTCTTCTCTTTCCCAAGCCTAGAAAAAAATGCAACTCAAAAACCAAAAAAACTCCAACAAGAATTCTAAGTCTCCAAAGAAAAGGAGAGTGGGTGATCAAAATTCTCCCTCTCAAACCATTCCCTAAGAAGACACTCCTCACTCTTTCCAATCCTCTTGGGAAGGGTGAGAGATTTTCATAGGTGGGTCTTCCCAACATCTTACAAGCTCCCTAAACAAGGAAACCCAAAAAAGTAAAAGAAAATGGGGAAGAGAAAATATTACTCATTTGGAAGGTTGTCTAACCTAGGTGAGATTCTCAAAAGTTGAAATTCGGCCATCTTGAAAAAGTCAACTTTTGACATGACT
The DNA here is from genome assembly GCF_030272615.1 of Cryptomeria japonica. Taxonomy (NCBI): domain Eukaryota; kingdom Viridiplantae; phylum Streptophyta; class Pinopsida; order Cupressales; family Cupressaceae; genus Cryptomeria; species Cryptomeria japonica. The sequence goes on from NC_081411.1 coordinate 135,571,890, forward strand.
AGACAGTCACCAGGTAGTGGACACATGACTAAAATTGGCCTTTACCCATAGCTATAACATATGACCCATTAAAAATTCCCATAAACTCACCTTAGGAGATAGTTTAACTCTCTAGAAACTCACCCAAAGGCTACCTATGGGTCAACCTTGAGTTGACCTTTCTAATGGCTCCCTATCAAAGACTTTCTTGGGACAATGCTAGGATATTTTCAAAAATACATTGGTAAAATAAATTTCATCCAAGGGACATGTCACTAGCACCTCACTTCACAACACATGTGTCAAGTGACACCACAAAATTACACAATACTTAAATACACATGGCAATGTCCTTTTTTTGAAAGTAATAAATTTAATAATTTCAAATTAAGCACTGTTAGGTCCCGAAGACAACTGAGAGGGGGTGGGATGAATCAGTTGTCAAATAAATTTAAACCAAAACAACTTAACCAAAACTTAATGCTTAATACCAGTAAATCAAACTTTATGTTGGTAGACAGTTTATCAGTTAATTGCAGTACTGGTAAAGATTAATGCATGAAACGGAAAGACAATAACATCCACAACACATAACACCAATGTTTGTACATGGAAACCCTGTAAGGGGAAAAACTACAGTGGGAAACCTTACCCACAATCAGATGATACTACTATAGATAGTATGTGTATACAAATGGGGTCTGCACATGTAAAAAAGCCAAGTGCCTAGAGCTCACTACTCAAACACAAATGGGAGTCACACTGACTACAATTGGATGGTTAGATCCAATAAAGATGTACTACTCAAAATAGCATCTTCATATGTTGGATTTAGTACCGATGTAGTTCTGATTGCCTTCACAAAAACCTTCCTTCACCTTCAAATAACGTCTGCATGTATAGCTCTGCTTATTCTCACATTTACTGAATTATAATCCTTTACACACATCATATTGATCTTACAAATAAGATCTCACATATATACCGAAGCCTAGGACCAAAATGTGTAGGTCGGCTTTACAAAAGATATTACAGTAAAAACAATTTACAAATAAAACAATAACCGATGCAATATCCGATTCAACAAGTCGACTTAATGCATTTACAATAATAATAAATATCTTCTTAATGTGTCATGCTGATCTAGAATAGATAAGCATGTCGTTGCTTATCCTGGACCTATTTGCCGGTAACAACAAATATGCAAACACGAATATGCCAATGAACAAATCTGAAAGACAAAGTGTCCAAATGATGTCTTAAACATAACCAAGTGTTCTTCATGTCATTCCGAGTGCCGGTGAACAATATATCCTACCGGTGAACCAAATACTGGTGACTGTACATAAGTCACTTGCTTATCCATGAACATTGCCAATTCTCCAGAGTGATAAGTGTTAATAGGTGTTGACATCATTGACAAAACCATATCAACATATCCAAAATACCAACAAACACACATCCAAGCATAAACATTTGCAAATAAAACACATTTACACACGGGGTGTTGTCTCACCAAATAGACAACCCTTGGCTTCACAAATGCACATAGGTTTATGCTTGATTCTCCGAATAGTTTCCATGGTCAAATGGATTAGTTTTCCTGCACATCTCATTTCACACATTAGTAATCTCAAATAATCATATGCAATATTAATATATGAAAAGAATAAAAATCAGACACTTTGCATACAACTAAAATCATAACAATCAATTTATCAATTATCCCATAAAATCCACATGAAATAATTTATTTAATGACATAATCATAAACATCATGAAATTCTATCATTCCTAAGGCATGCATCCATGTTTTCTAACATCATAATGAAGTACTACAAGTTCATAGATAAATGGCATACATCATATCAAGGTTAGCCAATTAGTTGACCATATGGAATCTAAATCCCTAACACATCAAAATGTGCACCAGAAGGTAAAATGATTTCATAACATGGTTCAATTACTTTTCTCACTAATCTATCCATCTAACATATCCCATCCTATTGAATTATAACATCTATTAATAAGGTCAATCATGGCCAAACTAGGTTAACCAGAGCTTGATCGGGGAGGGGCCTTACAACTTAGTAAACATGCATTGGCTTTGTAATTTTTGGTATCCTCGCTTTTCATGACATAGTGAGGGTAACCTTGCTACTTGCACTCATGGTTCTCCTCTTTTGAACTTCCCTTTTTTCTTTGTCAATTTAATTCATAAGATCCATAGTCCAAATGGGGCTTGGTGTATCTTTCCTCCTTGACATGGTGAAAGTCTTTCAATCTTGTTTCCTTATACTTTACCAGAAGTATTGGCGTACACTTATACTCTCGCTAAAGGTGGGGCTGAATGTAGCATCATAAAATTGTGCCCTTGTGATTTTCAACCACATTTGGGTCTTCCCATTGGCAAAACAAATCCCCAAGCCTAATTGGAGACCTGAGATATGCTCAGACTTCCCAAAAGCTACATTTCCTTGCATCCCCTAGTCCCCATTGCTAGTTCCTATCTTAAATTAGGGCAAGACATGGGCTCGGTGCCCCTGTCACCCCTAGGATAGGGGCGTGGCACCCATGTTGTCCTAGGACAGGGGCATGGTGCCCCTGTCCTTTCCATATTTTGGGCCCCCTCTACACTTATCCTTCATTGGGCTTTGCATTTTGGAAGAAGAATTTTTTTTCCCTATGTCAGCCTATGACTAAAAATCAGTTAATTGACCCTAATTGATGACTATATAAGATGCATTCCTCTCTCCTATTTATATAATTCAATAAGAAAAAGTAAGGTGAACAACCATTATCATCATTTAAGAATTCCTTTCAAGCATTAAGCATTCTCAAGTCTTCTTTCAAGGCTAGATGTTGCATTGAAGTCAAGGATTCAACCATTAACACTAGTACATTGGGAGCTGATTTCGGACGGCCGTTTGTCGGATTTGTGATGAATTTTCATCGGAGTACCAACAAAATCCACCATCAAAAACTCGGCGTCAGATTGGTCGACGATGCCATGCCAGTTAGAAATTTGACAATCCAATGGACTCTGTCGACGGTCAAAGAAGTTGTCAGTCGAAAGCTTGGTATTCATCGTAATTCTGATGATGATAATTTTTATTAAAAAATAATAATTATCATCGATATAAAAGAGCCATTGAAGGAAGGAAACATCGATGAATTCTAGAAAGGACTCACCGAAGATAATAACTTCATTGACAAAAGATATCAAAGAAAGCAGAGAGGGTCTTCATCAACAGGAAAAGTTCTCGAGGAAATAATACTATCGGTGCAACATAAAAGGGACCCACCAAAAGGAGCGTTTTCATTGAAAGAATAATATCAATCAGACAAAAGGAAGCTACATCGATAAAAGATATCGATGAGGATATAGGTTTCAAGGAGGTTAAACTTCATCGACAAAAGATATCGAAGAAAGCAGAGAGGGTCTTCATCGACAGGAAAAGTTCTCGAGGAAATAATACTATCGGTGCAACATAAAAAGGACCCACCGAAAGGAGTGTTTTCATCGAAAGAATAATATCAATCAGACAAAAGGAAGCTACATCAATAAAAGATATTGATGAGGATATAGGTTTTGAGGAGGTAAAAAGGCATGTTCTCGATATGCATGGTTTTGCCAATGTAACTTTATCGGTGAAGAACGATAAGGGAAAATAAAGAAAAGCTTCGGTGAGATAATAGACTCATTCATCAATGGGGCATAGTGATATCGATGAAAGAAGTATTTCGATGGAAAAATAAAGGAGGACACCAAAGCCCAAGGTTTCTTCGACATAAGACCGGATGGATATCAAATATGTTTCGATGAGGAGACAACCATACTGACCAAATACAATATTTTGATGAAGGGAAAAAATACTTGATCGAAGTAATATTCAAAAAAAAAGTATTGTTGATAGAAACAAATAGATCGATGGACTAAAGAAACAAATGATCGAAAGACATATCCTCATCGAAATGATTATTGATTGCCATGAAAATCATAAACAAATCTCAGGGAAGGTCACATCGCCATTAAATTCAAACATGTCCCTGAGTGACCATTGTCCAAATCACCATTACTAACTAATTAAATACGCCATAAGTAGTGGACCAACTATCAAAGGACACAGCATTAAGGAATTCATAGGCGATGAACTGAAAGTAGGAATTGGGTGAATTCACAGATAAAGCTCAGTAATTCCAAGTAAGTTCTTTGCACACATACCTCTTTTTTAAAATTCAAATGGAATCATCATCTAAAACTAATAAGACCAAAAAGGGAAAAGAACCTATCGTTGCAGAAGAAAAACCTAAAAGACAGAAAAGGGAAGGGCGTTCTTTGGCCTAGGACCTGATTGACCAGTGGCCATCATCCAGTTTGAGGTCCAAGAAGATTAGAGTTGATGAGGAAGGCCTGGAGGACCAATTTGAGGATCTTAGAGACATATGGACAGACTTGAGAGGGTATGAATTATTCATATATGTGTACAACAGAAGAGTTTCCCCTTAACGTATCAACAATTTATGGTGATTGAACTCAGGAAGGTTAGCTCTGGCTAATGTATTTATGGAGGTGGAGCTCATGAAGGCATTGGCAAACAATTATGACCCTAAAACCAGGACCATATATAACTACATGGGTGAGCCAATTCTTGCAATCACAAAGGAGGTTATTAACACCGTTTTTGATTTGGATTGGGGATTTGAAGAATTGATTGACCTCAGGAAGTTAACAAGTGAATATTTTAACCTAGAGCACATTTACAAAACATGGAGACTCCCTATACATAGACCTAGGAATGTAGGGTCCTTAGTGCCACTAGGTCAGGATGACAAAGCTCCCTATGATGTCAATTCTTTCCATCCATATTTCAAGTATACCTATTATTGTGTTGCCCAAGTGCTGGGATAAAAACCCATCCTTTTATGGATATTGCAGCCATGGTCATTTGTGTCAATTTGCAGTCTAAGGAGCCCCACTTCTTTTATTTTTTTGCTTATTTGGTTGAGGTTTTGAATCATGGGTTAGAAAAGTTAAAGGGGGATGTCATCAATGTTCATTTCAAGCATTATTCCTTACTTATGCATATGCTATTGTATGTGGGCCAAGATGAAGGGTTATGGCCAAAAGAGTTATGTGTTAGGACATATGACAATGTTGGGATGAGAAAACTAGTGCAACCATGGGTTTCTTCATGGGACTAGAGGTATGTGAATAATCAATATTGGCATTTTGAGGATTTCTTTGTCAAGCCATTATATAGACTGTTGGGATGCCTGTGCGATCATGCCCTTGCACCAGAGGTTCAAAGATTCCTAAGACCAAAAGATTTCACTGAAGATCCCTCAATTGAACACAATTGGGGAGATTGGTATTGTTTTTCAGACTGCACACAAGTCAGGGTATACGGGTTTGAAGGGAGACCATACTTACTACCACTTACAGTCCCTAACAGAGTGTCTTGTCTAGAAATTGTGAGGCAACTATCAATAGTGAGTTCAAAACATCTGACAAGCCATGGAAAACAATCAATTGTACCTGGGTTGTTAGTATTTTCAGATTTTATTGTGAAAAGTTCAAAGAGTTATGGCCTGTTGTAGACAAAATTGGATTATTATGGCATGGCTATGGGGGATCCAAGGCCAAATTTCAATCCTAAAGGATAAATAAGGATAGCCTGGTCATCACAAAAGTTGAAGGCTGGAGAGCATAAATCTTACCTACCGGATAACCTCATTAAGAACATTGGCAGAGAAGAGGCTAGAGTGAAGCAAATAAAGTTTGAGAAAGCAATGCAGGCTTATAAATGGAAGCTTTTTAGAAGGAAAATGGATGAGAATGTGCTACAAAAGATTGAAGACCCCTTGGAGTTGGCCAACAAACTTATGGAGCATGAATTGGAAATACTTGAGGGAGTCCTGCCTCATGTTTTTAGGGATTACATTGATACTATTAGGAATACAGAGCCTTTGGCTCATATGTCTCCTGCTTCCACATCTAGCATCATTCCATTCACTCCTCGAGATGATTACCCCTCTGGTTATGCAGAGGATACACTGATAGACTTGGCAACAGAACAATTGAATGTCCGAGAAGTGGCTAACATCAGATTCCTAGAGCATGAGGATTTCATTGCTGATAGTGACTTCATTGCTTCCAAGGAGTTCACCGCATTCCTCTATCAACATAAAGGATCTCAAATTAGGAATAACATGAGAAATAGTGAAGAAGAGAAGTAGCTTCAAAAGTTACAAGAGGAGATGGATCTTGTGATGAGAGAAATGACACCTGAGAAGGGAAGATAGTTGCTTAAGGAAGGTGGTGTGCTATTATACTTTGGATGGGACATAAACTCTGCCTTGTTGTTTGATGGATTCCTCAAGAAACAAGACCCAAGTAAGAAAATGATGCCAAAACAGATTGATAAACTCTTTAGAGGATCAGGATATGATCCAGATTAGAAGGCTCTTCTATAGTGGGCTATCTATCCCAAAGATAAAAGACCTATATTGGTTGATACAGAAGAAGCTTTTGGACATTTGATGGTGCAGCAGGTTGGAAAGACTGACCCTAGAACAACTACCAAACTAAATTTGGATGTCGCTAAACTGAACCAAGATCAGATAGAGTTTCTAGTCTGAGAAAATTCTACATACAAAAGCCTATATGAGAAAACCGATGAAGAAAATTAGAGGCTACAAGCAAGATTTCTTCAGATTGATACAGGTACCAATTAAACAGGGATGACATACGATGTTGATAGAGATGCCATGGATGCCTTGACAGACGCTATGTATTGGAGGAACAGGGCCAAAAAAACATCTCGGCAACTAAAAAAAGAACAACAAAAGATGGATAAGTTAGTTCTTGAGGTCATTGAGCATAGATTCAAAAGTATGATGCAGGTTGCAGAAATCTATTGGAAGACATACACTGGAACAGTCAAAGCTTTGAAAGAGCATGAAAGGCTCAGGTCTCGGTTGGAAGGTTTGATGAATGATAACAGTCTGATGAATCCAGGTGAGAAATTGAAGTTGAGGCTCACTTGAAGTCCGATGATGAATTGGCAAATCAATTAAGGAAAGAGCTTTAGAGGCTGGATGATGGGAATACCCCTAGGGTGCCCTCTTTTTACAGTAATGGTGAGTTAGTATCATTGGAATAGTGGAAACAAGAGTTCAGTGATGAGAAGAATCGAGCAGTAGCAGAGTTGGATCGGGACAAAGAATTGTCACTTTGTGTTAACAATATTCTATCCAATCATTTCCAAACAGAAAGTGACATGAGGGCACTAAACAATGACATTCTAATGTATAAAGATGATAAGTACATTGAACATGTTGGGAAAAATGGTGTCTCAACCTTGCATTTATGCGATGTTACTATTTATAGTAAGTTTTCATTTGAGCACGAAATGGTGCGAAACTCTCCCTAAAGCTTCTGGTTGGTTAGATAAGCATTCCGGTAAAGTTGCGTCGCAAGGTCACAGCTAGTTTTGAAGATATTAATGTTTTCATCTTGGAGGGGTGCAATAAAATATTTAAACTTAATTTAGGCAAATTTAGAGGCTCTGAAACACACTAAAAAGTGGCTGTATCTGGTGAATCTGGTTACAAGGTGATAAAGCACTTCGCGAGCTTTCCGGCGCTTCAAACGGTTCGTCAATCGGACACCCGGTTCTCAAGTTATGGCCTCCGGAAGTTTGTACTCCTGAAATAGGAAAAATAATTTGTATCGGATACATAAATGAGCTGTAAAGGGGAGCAACACATGTTGATGTGTGCTTTAACATGCCATAGGGTGTCTAGAAGGGAGATAAGGTCGGCTACACCTTATTGGGTGGTTTTAGCCCATGGTTTTGTAATACCGTTTGACGGTTTCTTGTATTGTATCTCCTATTTATGAGGTGTGTGAGATAGAGGTTGTGTGTAAGAGTCTTATGGCTATTGAGTTGCCTCTGAATCTCTGATTAGTGGTACTCCTGCGAAGAGCTTGCTCTGCAAGTATGTTGTAATCTGCTTTTGATTGCTGAATAAAATATTGAGCTGCTTTTGGAGGGTGGGGTTTTTCTCCCGAAAGGGTTTTCCCCATGTAAATCATTGTGTTGTGGTATGATTGCTATTATATCTATTTCTATTTTCTATAACTATTGTAATGATCTGAAAAAGTTTTGCATTACCCTCCTCTCAAGGTTAGTGTAGGAAGTTGTTTCTGCTACTTAACTTCCTTACAAGTGGTATCAGAGCCTGATCACCTTTGGTTTCAATTGTGGGCAGTTGGGTTTTTTGAACTAATCCAGATTTGAGTGGGAGCTTGTGCAGAAGACACTTTTTGATCTTGTTGTAGGAATATTCAGATGGCGAGTTCGTCAGGGAGAATAGAGGTGGAGAAATTTAATGGAAGTAATTTTGAGATGTGGAAGCTGAGGATGGAAGATCTGCTAATAGATCGAGATCTTTGGGATGCTGTTGATGCGAATGTCCAAAGGCCCTCAGATCCTACTACGGTAGCTCAGTATGATATTATGGACCAAAAAGCCAAGGGTCTAATCAGACTGTGCCTGGCAGACTCTGTTCTAATCAATGTCCATGAAGAAAAATCTACAAAGAAGCTATGGACTAAGCTTGGTGAGATGTATCAAGTGAAATCTTTATTAAATCAAATTTTCTTAAGAAAGAAATTATATTCCTTGAAGATGGAAGAGGGTGGACGAATTGCAGACCACCTGGAAGCATTCAATATGTTGGTGGCTCAATTAGTATCCATCGGTGTTAAGATGGACGAGAAGGAGAAATGTCAGATCTTGCTTTGTTCTTTGCCTGATTCGTGGGATTCTCTTGTTATGGCTATCGGTAGTACTCCTGTGGTTTTGAAATCTGAAGACGTGGTGGGTGCCCTACTTGGTGAAGAGATGCGAAGGAAGGTATCCATCAGTTCAAAGGAAGCCCTAACCGTTCGTGGAAGACCTAAAGAGAAAGGAAAGAAGAATGAGAAGCACGGCAAGTCCAAATCTAAAGGGAGATCGAAATCTCTTGGAAAGTCCAAAGTCATTTGCTGGAATTGCGGTAAACCGGGTCACATCCGTAAGGACTGCAAAGAAGAAAAGAAGAAGAAGAAAAAGAAAAAGTTCGATTCTGATTCTGAGTCCGACAAGGAAGATGGCGATGCATTTATTGTGGCTTTGGAGACTCATGCAGGTAATGATGCCTGGCTAATTGACTCAGGTGCATCTTTTCATATGACTTCCAATAGATATTGGTTTTCTGAATATGAAGGATTTAATGGAGGTAAGGTGTACTTGGGTGATGATTCACCTCTAGACATTGTTGGTCGAGGTAAAGTTAGAATCAGGTTTTCTGATGGTAGAATAAAAAGGATTAATGGTGTGCTGCATATCCCTGGATTAAAATGAAACCTGTTATCTGTGAGCAAACTGATAGATGCAGGTGTGCAGGTAGTCTTTTCTGAAGCAGGATGTAAGATGACTAAGGGTGCTATGGTAGTTGCTAGAGGTGTCAGGTTTGGCACTTTGTATAAGCTTGAAGCATACACTGTTGAGTGTAATAGCACTTCTGTAAAAAGTAAATCTGTAGATACTTCACTGGAAGATTTGAAGGTTTCACCTTCAGCAGATGGAAATGGTTTTTGGGTACCTAAGGGTGCTCTTTCGTCTGAAGCAAAGTTACCTGCAGAGAAGACTATGTTATGGCACCAGAGACTTGGTCACATTGGAGAAAAGGGTCTAAGGACCTTGAAAAATAAAAACCTTGTTGAAGGTTTGAATGATTGTAATCTTGACTTTGATTTCTATGAGCATTGCATTTATGGAAAATAAAACCGCGTTCAGTTTTACTCGAGTTCTCATAAAACTTGTGGTGTTTTGGATCTTATCCATTCTGATGTGTTTGGTCCAGTAGATGTCTCTTCGATTGGAAAATCCACATATTATGTTTCATTTATTGATGATTTTAGTAGAAGGACATGGGTATATTTTCTAAAGAGTAAATCTAAAGTTTTTAGTTGTTTTAAAGAATTTAAAGCAATGGTTGAGTTGCAGACTGGAAAGAAAATAAAATGTTTGAGAACTGATAATGGCGGTGAGTTTTGCTCTAATGATTTTGATAGATTTTGTAAAGACTGTGGAATTAACAGGCAGAAGACAACTCCGTATTCTCCACAGCAGAATGGAGTTGTAGAAAGAATGAATAGGACACTGATGGAGAAGGCTAGGAGTATGTTGAGTGGTGCTGGTCTCAAACAAAAGTTTTGGGCTGAAGCTATTGCCACTGCTTGCTACCTGATTAACAGGTCTCCTACATCAGCTCTTGTTGATAAAACGCCTATGGAAGCATGGTCAGGTCACAAGCCTTCATTGAGACATCTTAGAGTTTTTGGTTGCGAGGCATATGCACATGTGCCAAAGGAGAAGCAAACAAAGTTGGAGAACAAGGCTGTGAAATGTATCTTCATCGGGTATAGTAATGGTGTGAAAGGATACAAGCTTTGGGACCCTGTTGCACAAAAGGTAATTCACAGTAGAAGTGTTATTTTTAGAGAAATTAAGTCTCCTTCTGTTACATTGTAGCCAGAACAGACTAAAAAAGAAGATGTGATTCAACTTCCTTCTACACCTGAAAGAGTTGAATCGAGACCCCTAGATAGGCAAGAATTTGAGGAGAGCTCGTCTAGCTCTGAATCTTCAGAAGAGGAGGAAGAACCTCCAACTCAGCTTGTTCGAAGGTCTACAACACATAGACAACCACCTGAAAGGTATTCACCTGATGATTGGAGATGTATTTTTGCTCTGAATACTAGTGTGGATGAACCGAAATCTGTAGAAGAGGCATTAGGTATGAATGATGCAGAATCCTGGAAGATTGCTATGGAGGAAGAAATGACAGCTTTGAAAAAGAATGATACATGGGATCTTGTACCATTGCCTGAAGGACGAAAACCTGTTGGTTGTAAATGGGTGTTCAAAAAAAAGATTGGTTCAGATGGAAGCATTGAGAAGTATAAAGCAAGGTTGGTTGCAAAAGGCTACTCTCAGGTTGAGGGTGTTGATTACGGTGAGATATTTTCTCCTGTTGCAAAAATGACGTCCATTAGATTTTTGCTTTCTATTGCTACTGCTTATGATTTAGAGGTTGAGCAAATGGATGTGAAAACTGCTTTCCTTCATGGTGATTTGGAGGAAGATATTTATATGACACAGCCGGAGCACTATGTGGTGAAAGGCAAAAGTAATTTGGTTTGTAAATTGAAGAAATCTTTGTATGGCCTCAAACAAAGTCCTAGGATGTGGTACCAGAAATTTGATACATATGTGTTGAGTTTGGGATTTGAACGTTCTAAATCAGATCACTGTGTTTATTATAAATCTTATGGTGATCATTTCTTATTCATTGCATTGTATGTTGATGATATGTTATTCATTGGTAAAGGGAAAGGTATGATTTCAGAACTGAAGTCTCAGCTCGCTGCTAAATTTGAAATGAAAGATCTTGGTGCAGCAAAGCACATTCTTGGGATGGAAATTAGAAGAGATAGGGTGAACAGAAAGCTATGGCTAGGCCAGAGTAAGTATGTGAATTCAGTGTTACAGAGGTTCAACATGCAGAATTGTAGACCATTGAGTGTTCCTTTTACAGTTGGAATGAAACTATCTATTTCAGATTGTCCTACATCCCCATTGGAGATGGAAGACATGAGTAGAGTGCCTTACCAGAGTGCGGTTCGAAGCTTGATGTATGTTATGGTCTATACTAGACCAGATATTGCCTAAGCAGTGGGAGTACTTTCTAGATATATGTCTAATCCTGGTAGAGTTCATTGGGATGCAGTCAAAAGATTCTTCAGATATTTGAAGGGTACTTTAGAGTATTCTTTGTGTTATCATGGTAATTCAGTTGGAGACATGACTTCCCTTGATATCCATGGTTATGTGGATTCAGATTGGGCAGGTGATATTGATAGCAGAAGATCCACCAGTGCTTATGTGTTTACTTTGTTTGGTGGTGCAATTAGTTGGATGAGTAAGCGACAGGCTGTGGTTGCTTTATCCACTACTGAAGCAGAGTATATGGTAGCTACTCATGCTTGTAAAGAGGCCATTTGGCTTAAGAGACTATGTTCAGATATTAGAATAAAACAAGGTACAGTGATAGTTTACTGTGACAGTCAGAGTGCAATTAGCCTAGCTAAGAATCTGACATTTCATGCCCGGACCAAACATATTGATGTTCAGTATCATTTTGTTAGAGATATGGTCAAAGATGGTAGGGTGAAGCTGGTTAAGGTGGAAACTTTGATGAATGTTGCAGATGCTTTAACTAAGGCTATGAGCACAGAGAAGTTCAGATGGTGTTCAGAGTCTATGGGCCTTATGGCCCCTAGCAATTGATTCATTGTGTTGACATTCCCTTCCGCTCTTGCAAGGTGTTCGACAAGTGGGACATTTGTTGGAAAAAATGGTGTCTCAACCTTGCATTTATGCGAGCTTACTATTTATAGTAAGTTTTCATTTGATCACGAAATGGTGCGAAACTCTCCCTAAAGCTTCTGGTTGGTTAGATAAGCATTCCGGTAAAGTTGCGTCACAAGGTCACAGCTAGTTTTGAAGATATTAATGTTTTCGTCTTGGAGGGGTGCAATAAAATATTTAAACTTAATTTTGGGGACTTTAGAGGGTTTGAAATGCCCTGAAAAGTGGCTGTATTGGGCAAAGCTGGTTACGTGGTCATAGAGCACTTCGCGAGCTTTTTGGCGCTTCAAACGGTTCGTCAATCGGACACCCGGTTCTCAAGTTATGGCCTCCAGAAGTTTGTACTCCTGAAATAGGAAAAATAATTTGTATCGGATACATAAATGAGTTGTAAAGGGGAGCGACACATGTTGATGTGTTCTTTAACATGCCATAGGGCATCTAGAAGGGAGATAAGGTCGGCTACACCTTATTGGGTGGTTTTAGCCCATGGTTTTGTAATACCATTTGACGGTTTCTTGTATTGTATCTCCTATTTATGAGGTGTGTGAGATAGAGGTTGTGTGTAAGAGTCTTATGGCTATTGAGTTGCCTCTGAATCTCTGATTAGTGGTACTCCTGCGAAGAGCTTGCTCTGCAAGTATGTTGTAATCTGCTTTTGATTGCTGAATAAAATATTGAGCTGCTTTTGGAGGGTGGGGTTTTTCTCCCGAAAGGGTTTTCCCCACGTAAATCATTGTGTTGTGGTATGATTGCTATTTCATCTATTTCTATTTTCTGTAACTGTTGTAATGATCTGAAAAAGTTTTGCATTACCCTCCTCTCAAGGTTAGTGTAGGAAGTTGTTTCCGCTACTTAACTTTCTTACAGAACACATAGGAATGCTGAACTTGTTTATCTTCTAGTTTGTTAACAAAAGTGCTAATTAATAGTTATGTGCTGAAAAGCCATGATGCTTGGTGACAATGTATACCCTCATATAAATGAGGGAAATTTTGTAACAATAAGGATCATTAGAGAAGAAGTAAAATATAGCCTCAGGCTTACTATTGTACCATTTTGCGAACATACATAATATAACCAGTCATCTTTCCTTTGTGTATATGCTATGGATTACTGCATCTTTCTGTAGGCAGTTGCTTGTGACATTATCTAAAGGAGATAAGGTTACTTGTGTTCTTCCAGTAAAACTCTGTGTTTCATATTGTGAATTTGAATAAAAGATTTACTTGCGAATATAGTTTTGTATATAGTGAGCATGCATATTATCTCAACCATGGTGCGCCTGCATATGTATATAGTTTTGTTTATAGGTGGAAAGCCTAAGGTTCAATGTTAAACTTGGTTTCTCTGATACCATATGTAATATTCCATTAATTCTATACTTCAAGAAAATAAATTGTGATCTATATTAAGATAAAAAATTGAGCATTTCAAAATAAAACATAACTACTTCAGTTGAAGGAGAAAACTAACTAAATGTTCTTCAACATAATAACAATCTAACTAATTTATCTAAAAGGAAGGTAATCTTTTAACGATAAAAAATATTGAACAAATATTATTAAGCTAATCAATATGAGAAAGGAATTCAAATGGCAAGTTTCATTTTTGAGGGAAGAGATAAAGGTTCAGAGGTTACAATTCATTTAACTTTCCAACTAAAACTTTTTGTATCAAGCCTCGACATAGTTTGGAATAGGGAGAGCATCATCAAGGGCTTCTCCATTCAATCATAGACTTCCCAGTCTCCCATGCCCCTTCCAATTGGAAGAGACCCAACTCTTCATGAGGGTGCATTCTAAGGATTGGGTCTCTTGTACATCTGGCCATCTGATCTTGGTGTTCAAAACGTACACGCAACTAGTCAGTCACACACTATAGGTAACCCCTAACTACTATGACCATCTGACTAGTAGGTGTATCTATTTCATGTGATCTAACAATCACTTAGATAAAGCATCACCATCTTGGCCAAGGTTTTAACATTGCAAGCACCAATGCATTGTTAGTATTCACCTCCCTTGCTCGACTTGTACATCCAATTCTTGAGCTCAACAAACTCACTAGTTACCAACCATCTAAACAAGACATCTTCTTAATGTGTACTAACAATAATGGTTATTAATGACCATCATATGATAAATAGCATACACTTGAGCCAACTAACTCACTAGTTTACTAACCAACTATCTAGCGAACTGCTTAATGTCTACTAAGAATAACGGTCATAAATGGCCATCATAAGATAGTTAACATACACTTGAGTTAGTTGATTCATTGGTTACAAAACTTCTAGGCTTAGTTGATCCAATTCGTTACATAATAGTCTCATGCCTACTAACATCAACGGTTTACAAGGACCTTCATGGGATTGTGACATAACCTAACAAGCCAACTGCTACAAATCCCCTATCTCTAACAACCTTCAACTATCATCATGGAATTAAACCTAATACAAAATTGGTTCCCTTATTTAGCTAAATTAACACATCATATTATGACTCAACAAAAAATACAGTTCTAATATATTTTTTATCTTTCTATATTCCCAAAAGTATGCATCTAAATGATGATAAGATTCCTTCTTCAGGTCTTGCAACCATGGAGACTGGTTATAATCTGATTATAACCAATATGCATTGATTCCAAGATGAACCATATTCAGTTGAACTATGAGTTAAGAGTGGAAAACAAATAAACATAGAATAACTACAAATTATAGCAAGGTATTGTGACTATAAGATAGAAACCATCCTAGGAGCCTCCAATATATCAAAAGTTGATAAAGTAGCAAGCTTACTATACAAAGATAGTGATCACTATAAAGTTGTAGTCAAGTTCAAAGCATTGATTTGTGGGAGCAAAGGGTTTCATATGGGGATAGAGCAGTCTCATGAAATATCATGACAGTCATAATCATAATATAAAGAGTAGTCAAATCTTCAAGATAGATTGGTGATAGTGCAATCATTCTGTTGAGCATCAAATCTAAATTAAGTAAAATATGAAACCCAGCAGACAACAAAAAGATTTCGATGAGAATATGAGTTTCGAGGAGACTAATAGGCATGTCTCTGATACACATGGTTTCATTGATAGAAGCCATCTCTCTTTGGAATAAATCATCATTTTCATTGATACTGTAGTAACCCATAAGTTATCGAACAAGTCTAAAAGCATTCTATCGAAGTATCTAAGATTCAAATAGTATCGATGAGACCCAGTGATGTCTCATCAATATAAAAGGGGTATCAAAGAAAGCAAACACTGATAAACATCAGAAAGGACTCATCGAAGATAGTAACTCCATTGATAAAATATATTGAGAAAAGTGGAGATGGTTCTCATTGACAAGAAAAGGTCTTCGAGGATATAACACTATCAGTGCAAAAAGACTCACCGAAAGAGATGGTCCCACAAACAAAAGGTATCAAAGAAAGTAGAGGTAGCCCCCATTGATGAGAAAAGGCTTTCGAAGAAACAATATTATCGATGCAAGATAAAGAAGATTCACCGAAAGAAGCATTCTCATCGAAAAAGTGATATCGATAAAATAGAAGAAAACTACATTGATGAATAACATCGATAAGGATATGAGTTTCAATGGGAGGACAAAAGAAGTCACCAAAGTCTAAAGTCTCTTCAACATGAAACCTGGAGGACAGCAAAAAGATTTTGATGAGAATATGAGTTTTGAGGAGACTAACAGGCATGTCTTCGATACACATGGTTTCATCGATTGAAGCCATCTCTCTTTGGAATAAATCATCATTTTCATTGATACTGTAATAACCCATAAGTTATCAAACAAGTCTAAAAGCATTCTATTGAAGTATCTAAGATTCAAATAGTATCGATGAGACCCAACGATGTCTCGTTGATATAAAAGGGGCATCAAAGGAAGCAAACGCTGATGAACTTCAGAAAGGACTCATCAAAGACAGTAACTCCATTGATAAAAGATATCAAGGAAAGTGGAGATGGTTCTCATCGACAAGAAAAGGTCTTTGAGGATATAACACTATCGGTGCAAAAAGACTCACCGAAAGAGATGGTCCCACCAACAAAAGGTATCGAAGAAAGGAGAGGTGGCCCCCATTGATGAGAAAAGGCTTTCGAAGAAACAATATCATCAATGCAAGATAAAGAAGATTCATCAAAAGAAGCATTCTCATCGAAAAAGTGATATCGATAAAACAAAAGAAAACTACATCGATGAATAATATCAATAAGGATATGAGTTTTGATGGGAGGACAAAAGAAGTCACCAAAGTCCAAAGTCTCTTCGACATGAAACCTGGCGGACAGCAAAAAGATTTCGATGAGAATATGAGTTTCGAGGAGACTAACAGGCATGTCTCTGATACACATGGTTTCATCGATAGAATCCATCTCTCTTTGGAAGAAATCATCATTTTTATTGATACCGTAATAACCCATAAGTTAGCGAACAAGTCTAAATCTAAAAGCATTCTATCGAAGTATCTAAAATTCAAACAGTATCGATGAGACCGAGCGATATCTCATCGATATAAAAGGGGCATCAAAGAAAGCAAACACCGATGAACTTTAGAAAGGACTCAACAAAGACAGTAACTTCATCGATAAAAGATATTGAGGAAAGTGGAGATGGTTCTCATCGACAAGAAAAGGTCTTCAAGGATATAACACTATCGGTGCAAAAAGACTCACCAAAAGAGATGGTCCCACCAACAAAAGGTATCGAAGAAAGTAGAGGTGGCCCCCACCGATGAGAAAAGGCTTTCAAAGAAACAATATCATTGATGCAAGATAAAGAAGATTCACCAAAAGAAGCATTCTCATAAAAAAAAGTGATATCGATAAAACAGAAGAAAACTACATTGATGAATGATATTGATAAGGATATGAGTTTTGATGGGAGGACAAAAGAAGTCATCGAAGTCCAAAGTCTCTTCAACATGAAACCCAACGGACAACAAAAAGATTTCGATGAGAATATGAGTTTCGAGGAGACTAAAAGGCATGTCTCTGATACACATAGTTTCATCGATACAACTTTATTGGTGGAAGACGACAAAGAGAGGATAAAAGGGGCTTCGGTGAGATAATAGACCCATTCATCGAAGGAGCATAGTGATATCGATGGAAAAATGCAAGAAGTCACTAAAGCCCAGGGTTTCTTTGACATAAAAAGGGACCGATGGATAACGGATAGCTATCGATGAGGAGACAACAATACTCAATTTGTTTATCTTCCAATTTGTTAAACAAAAAATGTTGGTTACCAGTTATAAGCCGAAAAGCCAATAATGTATACTCTCATATAAAGGGGGGAGCTTTTGTAACATGAAAGAGAATTAGAGAAGGAATAGATTATAGCCTCAAACAGTTTACAATATATAGGATTTTTAAATTCATTCAAGTGGTTTACAATATAGACATTGAAGTAGAGCTGATAAGAAACAGTAACTGACAGACTCATCGAGAGGTGGTGGGTTTAAAAATTGTCTCATAAGTTTACACAATAAGTCCTAAAGAAATATAAAGACTCTGTAGCCCAAATAGTGAAGAAAGGCACTGGTCATCTATAGAATACAATTCATTAGTTCACATTTCATTTTAAAGCAATAGGAGTAGCTGAGTAGGAAATATAGAGTAGACTAGAAATAGTGTATATACATAAATTTCAAGCACAAAAATCGAATAATTTCTACAACAACAATATTGAACTCATCTGCTATATCTCCATCCTAGGAATTTATGCCATTCTGAGATAGGAGGAAATCAGATCAAGATACTTAATCTGCTATAAAAAGCATTAGTCATTGAAAACAACTAGTGAGTAGGTACACCCGCCTAGGTCCTGCAGAACCTAAAGTGAGAGAGTTAGTAACCAAGTAGGTTCACTCTATAAGCTGGCCAAGTCAATTGGAGGGTTTGATCATAGGAGTTGGCATTTCCTTAGAACCTATCCAATCTGTTGATTTGATACCAACACATTCATTAATTGTTTTGGACATTTCAAGCTATGTTTTCCTAATAGATGGTCAGTATAGAACAACAACACTCAGAAAATACAGTCAAGAGAGATTGCAATCTATAGTAAAGCCAGTAGGTAGTCATACCTAGTACCAAATAAAATGACAGTAATCAAGTCTACTTAGTGAAAAAGAGCAGGGTACAAGTTTCTAAAAGGTCTTTTCAAACCTTAACAACAAATAACACGTTATTGTTGTAGCATTGTCAAAACTTGACAAGAACAACACCTTATTATCTCAAGAGGCATAGTAGTCATAGGGAAACTCATGTCAAATGTGCAACTCAATACAATAAATAATCTTAGTTTGTAGCCCTATAGCATCATAATGCAGTCCTTGACCAAGTATGCATACAAGAAACATCTAGTTCTATTAAGGCACAAGCATCAAAGTCAAAGGTTATGACAACTAGTCAAAAACATCAAGTACAAAAAGTTTAGTCTGAGTCACTAGAACACAATTTGCAACATGCATTAGGAGTTTTCCTCCTTACAAATAGTGCAACATTAAAAAGGTATTATCAAAGCTACAACCACAATTCAAAGAGGAAGCTTACAAAGATAGGACAAAGCTAGGTACAGTCATAAGTCAAGGCAAATACATAGTTGAAACTTGGTCCAAAATAGTGAAGAAGTGCAACAAATGACATGAGAAGTCTAAAGAAGTATTATAGCAATCATGAGTCAAGGATTAATGAAGAGATATTTTGCATCCATGATACAGTCCTTAAAAGCATCCATGATACAATCTCAAACACACTTTTTACCATTCTCTTGGTGATTGTGCCCAATTGTGTATGTCTTGCTTATGTATGAAAATGGCATTTTGCAGCTTTCCACTAACCATATATTTGAGATGTCTTTGATTTAGATATGGCATGAGCTTGGTCGTAGAGTGAGACTAGGGAGTTGGACCATCTCAACCATGGTACACCTGCATGTGTATATAGTTTTATTTATTCATTAAAGATTTTCATTTAATTTTAATCAGCTAAAGAGAAATATTCATGACTTACAAGTAATAAAAAAACTTACAAGGATGAGGCATATTCATTACTTACAAGTAATAAAAAAACTTACAAGGATGAGGCATATTCATATCTTTTGCAGTCCCAGCTTGGATATCAACACTAGAAGCAACTCAAATTGTTCGTGTACAGACAAGACAATATGGGAGTCATTATACCCAACAACTTGTGGTGTTGTTGTTCGTGTTGGCTCTGTTGGACCCTACAATTAAGATTCAATATACATTATTCAATAAGATTAATTGTGCAACATAATGAAATATTGAAAAGTGTGTTACCTTGTTGAGCTTCGCTTGGTTTCGAGAATATTTTAATATTCTCTACTTAACAGGGCCAACCACATGAAGGTGGAAGCTCATTTGGCCCCTCCCCCCCCCCCCTAACATCACTCTAAATTCCCCACTTACATCTTATAACATTCATTCATTCATTCTTTCTACCATTAATAAAATATAGAATTCATTCATTAACACATAACATTGATTAACATTAATTAACATGCAACATTCATCAATAGTAATTAACACATATCATCCATTACCATTAATTAGCATATAATTACATTCACTAACACATAAAAATCAGTCATTATCAAATAAGTTAGATTACAATCATTTCTTTCTTTATTTTTTCTTTGAAGCTATGAAAAGACTAAGTGGAACATCAGTTTCTTCATCATTTCCCCCCTCTGCAGATGTTCCACCAACTGCTCATGATCTCAATGTATGCCTAGTCCTATATTGAGGATGAGGATGCTAAAGTGAAGGGGGGTCCTTTGCAATAACAAAGAAAAGGGTTAAATTCAAAAAAAAAAAAATATTGTTACAAGTATTTAATTAATTTAGAGAACATAATTGTCGTGCTCTTTACCTAATGGGGCCACATCATTTTGTGTAGCCTCAACCTCAACATGTTGAACACCCTCTAGATCATCTGGAGTTGAAATACTAAAGGTTGCATTAATGTTGAACACCAATTGCAATTATATTTGTTTAAAGCAATAACAGTGGTCCTCTTTACCTAAGTGGGGAACATCATGTTCTTGATGTTGTGTACCTAGATCATGCTCCACTTGCTCACCACTGACTACATGCTCTAAAATATTAATAGAAAGGTTACATTAATTACTACTATAATTACAAATTAAGATGTTTAATTGTATTAATAGCTAAATAAATAAATTTGAATAGCAAATGAATACCTCCACTACTGGGATGCACATCTGAACCTTCATGTGTAGGTGGTGTTTCACAATTAGCAGGGTGCATTCCACTGACATGCACATTGTTATCATTGCTTGCTTATTTAAAAAAAATATAGTCACTTTATGTTGGAACTCAACATCAATTAGATTATTGGTAAAGTATTCAATTTGAAACAACTTCCATTTAGCATATTTACCTGTGTGACAGATGCACTCGAATGTTGTGTATGCCCACTCAATTCTCATAGCCAATCAGCCACGACTGAATAGCCTTGCTGGTAGGCAATTCTCTTGTCATCTTCTATGGGCGCTCTATTGAATTCAGAGCCCTGCATTTTTGCTTGGTACCGTGAATTTTTCTTGCATTGTTTGATAAAAAAAAAAAGTTTGCAATTTATTAATATTTTGATGCAATATTTCATTTACATGAGATACTTACAATTTGTGCAACAAGTTTCATGTAACCTCCAGAGCTGAGTTTGTGTTGCCCATGCTTTTCTTGCCTTGCCTTGGTTTCCTTTGACGTGTCATTCAGTCTATAAAAATTTTGAAATATGTTAGATTATATAGATATAAAGAGTAATTAATTAGTACATAATTACATTCTTAATAGTATCTCATACTTTCTTCTAGTGTCTAGTGGTGTTTTTCCTTTTTTCCTTTCAATTCTCTCCTTGGCATCCAAAATTAGGTCCTTCCACTCCCTCTCTGGAATCATGGGGGGACGCTCATACTTTAGGTTCCTCTCCAAATATGTATTGGTCCCTCACATACTTTAGATATGTGCCAGCTTTTTCAAGGAGCTTGGTTTTGTCAAAGGTGTCATTTCCAAACCACTCAACCATTTGGTTTGTCAATTGATCTTTTAACCTTTTTTCTTGGTCATTCCACCTTTTAAAGCAAAAACAAACCTGTTAGATTCAGAATTGAACTAAAGCTACATTTATTACACTTCAAGAAATGGATCAAAGGAAAAGTATTCTAGCAATGATATGAAATCAAAAGTGGATTAGGGTTAGTTCACATATGATGTACCACCTTTTACGTATGGTGGGCCCAAATATCTACAATGCAGTGTCACTAAGATGTTTATAGAAAATATCATTGCCTGCAAAAAAATCATGGGATCATTAGTCCAAAATGAGTGACCATAAAGTAAATTACAATTAGAGTATATATAATAATAATTTTAAAGTACTTGGAACCTTTTGTATCTTTAAGGGAAGCATCTCTTCATCGCTCACCACCAATGTGGCCTGCAATGTTCTCGTACTAGCAATATGTGAAGATCCAAGAAATGATGGTATGTTATCAGCAGTAGTCGCCTTTGGTACATCCTCATGTGCATCTCCTCCTACAAAAAATGAATCCACTATGAAATGGCATTAGAATTCAAGAAAGAACGCTTGAAGGGAAATAAACACATGATAGAAGATAGAGCAAAAGAGGGATCTACCAATAGTGGGCGGGCCAATATGACATGCACTAGAGGATGTCTACATGATACGTGTTGCCGACATTGCAGTTGGCAATATAGGTGGCTATAATGTTCCCCAATTGTACTAGCAAAGGAAGCAAGGGTGTACGGTAGTGTTGGAGCAAGGTCGTATGGTAGTGCAGTCATATGGTGCTGGAACAAAGGTTGTACAGTGAAGGAGACTATGTGTATGGCTGCCAAGGAAGGGTCCTATGGTAGTGTCAAAGAGACCATACGGTGGTGCCAAGACCGTATGGTGGTGCAAGACCATACAGTTGTGCCAAGGTCGTACGGTGGTGCCAAATAGGTCGTACGGTAGTGTGGAGGCAAGCCGTATGGTGGTGAGGAGGGAGTATAACCGTATGCTGAGGGGGTACGGTAGACTTCAACTTGTGTGGGGGTTAATCTCTCGCAAGTGTATTGAGTGATGAATTTGGAATATTAGGAACCCTTATGCATGTAAATCAGATTAACAAATACTCAACTGGAGAAGTAATAATGATGAAATTCAAGATTTGCCAGATCCGAAACAAGAACACTGAATAGAATAGGGTGAGGTGTGAATCCCACCAAAACTGTAAATACCAAATAGGGAGGGTCTTTCACCTTCGAAATGGCAGAAACCAAAACTCCAACAGGAATTCACACAAGAGAGAAAAATATCCAAATTCGCATACCTACAACAATGACTAATACGGCCATATATATGAGCTCCAGGAAACTTCCCGAAGGGTTACAAACAGGTCGACATGACCAACCAAAACTTGTCTAATCTAATTAAATAAAAGGGCCCAAAAGATTTGTTATTAAATTTGGGGCCTTACAACAAAATAATTAGATTTATCATAATAATAAGGCGGCGACGGTATTTGCATAGTAACATTGACAACACCTAAAGAATAGTACATTAAATATATCAAACATTAAATATATGAAAAGTGCAAGAATTGTAAACAAGGATGAACCTTTATTTTGAAAATTGACAGTATCAAGTATGATGTATTTTGGGTACTCAGAGTGATAAGCCAAGAAAGTGATAATACAAAAAAATTGTCATCACCTGAAGATCCTACAAAACCCTGATCGTGGGAACGACTTTCATGAGGGCGGATAAATTTCTGTAAAAACAATACATACATATTTTAGTTAATGACATTAAAGAGAATAAAATATAAACCATTATTGAACTTTTGTTATAATTAAAGCTTTCATTACTGCTTACTTGCAAGTTTTTTGCTGTCTGAAACAATAATTCCACCCTTTGTTGTATCTCATCAGTGGTAGGATGCACGGCTGTCAAAGCAACAATCTCTTTTCTAATTTTTATAAGAGGCATTTTAAAGAATTTCATAAGGTCTGTGGGATCTTGAGGGTCATCATTGCTTAACCCTAATGATTCCACATCCCTAGAAAGGTGCTCGGTACAACAACTCCCTTTCCCTTTCCCCAAACATCTGTCTGTGTTAAGAATATCATTAACAATTACAAAATTAGTATAAATCACTAAAAAAAGAACATAATAATCTAACAGTTTGCTTCTATCTAATTTGTACAATTACAATGAGGTTTACCTACTTGGTACAAGTGTCGCAAGGTACATCTCTATCTGCGATATGTGATGGATCCATGTCGGCCTATGACAAACAAGAAATATAAAAAACATTAGCAAAATTACATAGTACACAACATGAACTTTGTAGACAAAAAGAATATTAAATAATAAAAAGATGTTGTCATCAAAATCATTGTAAATATTTTAATTCCTTACCTTTACTTTATGTAGAATATACAAGATCCTCAACTAAATGGTCACATAAATAGTCACATAGCTAATAAACAATCCAATTTCCATAAATAAACATAGTTTAAAAATTGTCACATAAACAGTCATACTCCCTATCTCCATCTCCATATTAAAAGGTGCCTCATGAATTAATTATGTAATGGCATTAGAATTAAAAACATAATGAATTAATTATGTAAAAAAATTCTATCAAGAAGTCAATATTAAATAGATAATATACTAATCGTATACCTCATACATTTCATTCTTCATCATCATGAACATCAAGGTCATCATCACCAACATCATCATCATCATCATCATCATCATCATCATCATCATCATCATCATCATCATCATCATCATCATCATCCTCGTCGTCGTTGTCGTCGTCGTCGTCGTCGTCGTCATCATCATCATCATCATCAACATCTTCGCCATCATCATCATCACCATCACCATCACCATCACCATCACCATCACCATCACCATCACCATCATCACCATCATCATCATCTTCTTCTTCTTCTTGTTCTTCTTCATCATCATTGAGAAACTGTTGATCATGATCATCATCCACTTCATCTTCTACTTCTTCAGTATCTTCTTCTTTGGTATCTTCTTCTTCCATCACATTATACTTTATCGGCCTTCCTCTTGGATCATGTCTAACAACAAATGACCAACCTAGTTTATGTGGAACCTCTGAGTAAAATACTTGCTCACATTGGCTTGGAAGAACATAGGGCTCATCCCCAACTGGTTCAAATGACCTTGTATTTAGAATTATAAAACCATTATCATGTTCAATAAAAATTCTATTAAGATCATTTTTATTCAATCGTAGCCTATACCATTTGACGATGAACAAACTAATTTGAAGGAATTAAAGTCACACTGAAGTATATCATCCAAAATGCCATAGTATCGATTTTGAGACTGTTGAGGATGAATGTCATTTCTCGATGAAATATTTGTCACTTCAAAGACTGCAGTGATGCCAGAATCAGAAGTTTTCTTCGTGTCATCCAACTTTTTAATGTGAAATTTATGACCATTGCAACACATAGTGTTGTGGTGTTTGACCTGCAATATGTCAAACATGTAAAATTTATTGCATTGTGAGTTGATAAACATATGGGTGATTAATAAATTTATACGTACCTTTTTATCTCTTAAACCATATGCTAAATCAATTTCCCTTTGCGTAACATTGGAATCTCCATTACGATGTGCTTCTTTAACCAATGAAGCCACACCTTCCCATGTTAATGTGCATTCATAATGTTGACAACGTTCAATCCATACCGTCATCCAATCAAGATTGTTTGCAATATACAAATGTAGTGCATCCCACTCTCGACCAACTGTACAAAAAATAAATAGATGTCTTACAATCGATTTATTTTGAAGATTAAGAATTAATTAACTACAATAACATCTTATAATTACCTCTCGCTTTCCTCAATCTACCTTTCCCCATCAAGTACTCCCCTTCAAATTTATTAATGGTGTTGGGATCTCAAATGCGATCCATGTGGATCTTTGCCTCAAACTTAGGAAGATATTCAGAAATGTATACCATAGTCTGGTATACCATATATCCCTCCACCATAGAACCCTCAGGATGTGCTCTTTGTCGAACCAAAGCCTTCAAAAATTTCAAGTGCCTCTCAACCATCCACATTGACCTATGGTGTACAGGTCCACACAATTCAATCTCCTCAACTTGGTGTATGAGGTAGTGTTCTTGTGCATTGAAAAAAGCTAGAGGTAGACACTTTCACATTTCACACATTAAATGAGGAATTTTTCTCTTCCTATATTTTATATCTTCTTTATGGATTTATTTACATCACAACCACCTACAAGGTATTCAAGAGGCAAAAAAATATATTACATAAGAAGTAAAACAAATCGCAAATATAATATCTATACAACAAACTAAACAAATATCACTACTTACCTCATGTATTTTCCAAGATCATATATGACTTGCTTGACATTATTGTCGAAGTCGTCTGTGAGAGATAGAGGTAGAACGTACTGCAACAATTATAAAATTATCTTTTAATTTTTTTGTAACATAATGAAAAGTACACGTACATGCAGTACTTAAATACATACTAAAAACACAAGAACATGAATTACCTTAATGAAGGTATGCCAATCATGCGTTTTCATCCCTGGCCCAAATTCACTTTTCTTTGATATGAGATTGTTTATGTTCGCAGTAAATCCTATGGGAAATCAAATTTTTCGTATGACATATTTTATAGCATTTCTTTGTTGGTCCATTAATAACCAAGGAAGCTCACTTATATTAATCTAGTTTCCATGGCTATTTGATTGAATGACATTTATCATTGCATGATTGGAATCCTGAATGTCACTACATATTTTGACAATTTTTTCTTTGTCACGCCTTCCATCCAATATTTTCCATAATTTTTTTCTTATATTCTTTCCAATATGCATACTATCAAACAAATGAATAATTTGTAATTTCTTGTAGTAGGGCAACCTACTAAATTGTTGGGGATAACTTTTTATTCCCTTAGGAAGGTGGTCATTTATGCCTTCACAACCTTCATGATCATCAATCACATCATCAGTAAACAAAACAAAATAGAAAAGATGCTTTATGACAAACCAATAGATGGAATTGCATTACCTTGACGATTAATTCTATTATATTCTGACTTCCACAAGTGAGGTGTCATTCTTCGTGGCTTTGATGTATTCTCTTCTTTCCCATTGAAAATATGTTTTTTCAGTATTTTGATACTTATGGTTTTTGAGGAGAAAGTGCCTATACTCATCAAACACCTACTTTCCTAAACTTTTTGAATGACGAGATTTCATCTTTGGACCACAAATAGGACATGCAAATTTTCCCTTTGTTTGAAGACCTACAAGATAATGTTTTGAATTATAATGTTCATGCACAACTTAAACACTATAACATACCACAAAAATGTGTTAGCCCCGGGGCATCGTGTATTGTCCATAGAAGCATCGCATGGAATTGAAATTGTCTTTGTCCTATTGGTTTAGAGATGTCATACATAGTGACACCATTCCATAACTCTAGCAACTCATCGATAAGAGGCTCGATATATACATTCATATCTTTAACTTGGTACTTACCTAATTGAATGCACAAAAACATTACATAATTATTATGACCATTTTACTGCAATATTTATAATTAAATTTAGACGACTATATTTAAATGATAAAATACTTGGAACAATCAT
Source organism: Cryptomeria japonica (assembly GCF_030272615.1). Classification (NCBI taxonomy): domain Eukaryota; kingdom Viridiplantae; phylum Streptophyta; class Pinopsida; order Cupressales; family Cupressaceae; genus Cryptomeria; species Cryptomeria japonica. The sequence continues at coordinate 135,599,128 of NC_081411.1, forward strand.
TGCCAACATTATGTGCTCCTACTTTATTGACATCCATGGAGGAATTTTATTGTTGATAACAAAAATAGGCCACACTGAGTAAACAGATCTCATCTCTCCAAATGGATTAACACCGTCTGGTGCCAATGAAAGCCTAAGATTACAAGGTTCTTCTTTAAAGTGTGGCCACTTTTCCTCTATGTCCATAAATGCTAAACCATCCATAGACATTCTAATTATTTCATCTTGACTTCTATTGTGTGCATGGTAATCCATAAATTGTGCCAAGCTAGTGCACTTGAATAATTGTTGCATACATGAAATAATGGGAATATAGTGAAGAACCTTGCAAGGAACCCTTTTTGTTATTTGATCTATTTGATATCTGCTGATATGATATTCAGGGCATTCAGTTTGAAATTCATGTTGTTTGTGATATATAATATGATCATTGGGACAAGCATCTATTGCTTGATACTCCATTCCAATATCTTTCATAATGATAGATAATTCTCGGTATGAGTGAGGTAGAATATTTGATGGTGGTAACAAAAACCCACCTATCAATCTACAACAACAAAACATAATTTGTTATAATAAAGAATATTAATGGTACAACATGATTCATAGTTTATTGTGACATATATGACATACCTTAACATACGTGACATTGTTATGTTAGATAAACCATTCATAACCTTCAAGTTCACCAACAACAATACAACAGAGAGAAGAGTTTCCTGCGAGCCTTTGTAAAGGGCCTTAGATGCCTTCTCAAGTAGAGGGACATCATGAACAACATCAAGGTCATCTTCATCATCATGATCAGTTGTGTGAGTACTAAATGAGTCATGGATCAATGTATTTGTACCATCATCTTCAATTGTGTTTTCTAGCTCATGATCGTCATCTTCCATGGGATCATTATCTTCAGCTTCGATATTCCAACCTTCATGTTCATCCACTTCAAAAACCATATTCTTAGGGTTGTGTTGATCCATACCATGTGCTTAGGGTGCTCAACCTATATAAAATTGATATACATAAAGAAACCGTGATCATGATCTCATCATCACGTGATTTATTATGTATATAAATTGTGAAAATGATATAATGAAAAACCTACCAATGGATGATAATCATGTCCACCTTCAATGTGACCATGCAGCCTACAATGTTTCTTTGTTGTTTTGATTAGAAGTCTTCTAGTCTTTAACCCCTTACAAATTTTGCATGGACAATAACATTTTCCATCACCTTTTCTTTTCAAGTTAGACCACAATCTAGCAATTGTCTCCTTATTTTATTGTTCGTTGATATTGTTTGACATGGTCTTTCTTCACAGGCAAGAAAATAGAAATTATCATCATTGAACAAAGCATCTTATTGAATTTAGATTTATAGTTTTCTTATGATACATCACACAGCATGGAAAACAAGAAACACTCAATAAATAACATGATTCGTTGATCTAGTATTATCTCAATCTACACTTGGCCTTCAATATTTTCTCCTCCTAACACTGTTTATCCATTACATGTCAAGTACAGAACTCTAAAACCCATGGCTATTAAAATACATAAGACAACATTGTAGCATCTTATAATCATTTGTTATAAAACCAAAGCACTTGGGAGTGATTCTTTTGTTTGTCACAGTCCAGGAAAATGGTGTCTACTGGAGCCTTGAATAACTGACTAGAAAGATTTTTAATTCCTTTTCTTTTTCCTTCTGATTTTTTCATTGTCGCTTCCATCCTCCGAGTCAGATGCCCTCGCCCTTTTCTTTCTTCTTGTTTCTTCATACTCATTATCATCCTTTGAATTATTTTTCTTTCTTGGTGACTCCTTACTGCTCTCACTATCAGTTTCACTCTCAGAATCTAAGTCTAATGTATCACAATCTTACGAACTTGATGAACTAGAAGAATTGTCATTAGAGGTAGATTCATCTGACTCAGGAATAGACTTTTGCTGCTGCATTACAAGCCTTGGCATATTCTTCAAATACTCATGTAAACTCTTAGTGATACCACCAAGACTAATAGAAGTAAAGAAATTGATAGCAAACCGTGAATTTTTGGGATTGTCCTTTGGAGAAATTGAATCAAAAGACTCCTGCATTGTTGGATTGTTTAACCTTTCATTAAGCAACAATATACCAAGCTGCTCTACTAGCTCCTGCAAGACAATATTTATAAAAATATGGGAAGAGGAAGTATTATCTTCCTCTGTCTCACGTATATAAGCAAGACAATTCCATGGAAGAGCATCTGTGCCAAGTAAGTGGGCAAAAAACTTTGCAACTTTACGCAGTTTATTTGTTTCCAATCTGTGTGTCATAGAATATTGTTGTACAAAACACTTATCAAAAAATCCCTCATAAATTTTATTGATCATACAGAATCTTTGCCCAAGAAGACCATAATAACGAAGGTATGTTCTCTCTTGACCAGGTTCAAGCTTGATCTTTAGTAGCTTATGACCAGCTTTCTCAAAATTGACACTTGACATGATTGTCAAATAAATTGTATGTCTTAAATTGACCAAGTTTGTCTCTGTCTCATCCTGTATTCTCAGTGCTTCCTCACCTTCCTCATCATCATCATCATCATCATCATCATCATCATCATCATCATCATAATCATCATCTGAATCATCACCTGAATCATTCTCCCCTTCTGCTTCATCTGAAGAAGCATCTCCAAGGATATCTTTCTTCATTTTTTCATAGGTTGCCTCATGCTCTAAGAAATTAGGATCTGGCTTGAAAACATCCAAACCAGCTTCTTGATCAAGTTAATCTTCTAGGAAAACTTCATGTGTTAACTGATATGGATGCACAGCTGGATGACCCTCGAACTTAGCTTTGTGAATTGCAAAAAGGCCTTCAATTAAAAACTGTACTCGTTTGTCAATTTCCCTCTCATGGAGAATACCTCTAAATCTTTCAAAAATCCCATAGAGACCTTTGGGTGAAAGGTTTTGCAACAAAGAGCCACATTCTTTCACGAACCCAACAACAACCTCTACACTATCATCTGTGGGGTTCTCTAGTAAAAGGGTGAGAAGTTCCAAGGCAATGATCTCATGCGCAACTTGTTGATTCACTAAATGAGCTATGAATTTGGCTGTTGCTATCAACATGTGCTTGTCATTGAATTTGTATGCCCTCTTAAGCTGCAAAATAATTCTTCACAAAAGCAGATTTCCAACTTCAGGAAATTTTGTATTTACCATAGCAACCAACGCAGCAAAAACATCTGTAAATCCAAGGGATGCCATTTGGTATTTCATACAAGACCTACAAAATAGACCCCTCCCATGGATGATATTCTTTGCAAACAACTCTGGAATGATGTTCTTGATGTTAGATGCATTTACCTTATTTACTAACCCATTGATACTCTTTCGAAGGGCATCCCATGTCATGCAATGGTATTCCATACTTCTCTTGTCTTCCACATCTTTCATCATTTGAGCCAACTTAAATGGGGGAATGTAAACACCCCCACTTCTTCCAGCACCCTTCTCAGCTCCTCTTACAACACCTTTGACATTCCCATTCTGAGATGGAGCAGACACAACACCAAAAATTTTCACTTCCACTGCCTCTCTATCCCTCTTATTTTGAGAAGCAACTTTACCACTTAATTCATGCTTATTTTTGTACATAAACCCATCAGGAAGCATGAGTTTTTGCATATAAGCTCGCCTAAATATTTTACAGCTATTTTTCATCAAGATTCCCTTAGGAGCTGGCAGATCTTTCTTCCATACTTTAATTCTATTTTCTCAAAGGGCAATCCTAAAAATCCATACATTGCAAACAACTTTTTACACCTTTGTTGGTTGTGGTGGCGTCACAAAGAATTTACATCAATAAATGAAGAACATGCCAATGCTTTTAATGTAGCAGTAGAAGTCTATCTCTTATTCAATATCTCTAGTGAAACCCCCATGATCTTTTGTTGGAGTAGAATTTGTTATATTCTAGAAAGGGTCTTGTCCTTTGTTGATGGGATATTCATTGACCTCAAGAAATAACTATTCTTTTCTCCAACAAGAAGTGGAACTAAATGAAGATCTAGCACCATGAAATGAATCCTCGAAATGATTACTATGGTTAGTTTTGGTAGATAATGATCTGGGTAGAATACTAATATAGCTTTAGGAAACATTATGTACTAGCTTAGCATACTCTAACAACTTTGGTGCGACATGCTGCATCCAATTAAGTCTCCATCAGTATCTTTATTGTGTTTATGGATTGGGATTCAATGTACTCTTTTTATACACAGATTTTACTTTCAACTGAGGAGGTTTGTATGTACTTACTTGTCTTTCGATTGTATCCCTATTTCAAGAATTTCTTCTAGCAACAAATCATTTGTTGTAAGTTGTACAAGTGGAAGCTTGAACTTGCCTTCCATGCTAGCCTTGTTGATACGTTCAACACCATCTTGTGCAACAAATCTTTAGAACTCCATTTTTCCTAATTGAAGAGTGAGTAGTAGGGACAATCTAGGACACTTACAAAGGTTTTGCAAGAGAGATAAATAGACCTAAATATTATGGCTTAATAATGATCAATAGGTAAACAGATAAGAAACTCTGAATATCAAAATGACTTTCTCAATTGTCTTTACTAGAAATGGATAGATCTGCTAATAATGGCTTTATGACTGTATGTCAACTTTAGACTCAATCCAAGAAGAGCTAGAACTAATATGTGATATCTAGATTTATGATCTCTATAATACAACAATCCCATAATTATGTTTCCACACATCTACTGTTCAACCATAGCAATTGATATACTAATTATAGAATGTGAAATATGCACATAACTATGAATAAAGATTAAGAAAAACAAAGAAAGATGCTTATTGCAAACATAAATGACTAATGGACAAGAATTGAACTCATTATAGATAGTTTTGAATATCAAATTCACTTATTTGTGTGCATTTAGTAACTCGTGTACTTGTGGCTAACCATTTATCTCTTTCATAAATTAGACACTAATTAATAACATTAAATGGCTGAGTAATTATGTTTTAGTTGAAATTGAAAATAAAATATTTTATTTCAGGACAGCTCACACTATTCCCTATCATATTTTAGACTCTCGGTTTTGTTAGTAGTGGTTTGTTGTCTTTAGAGCTGATCATTGCATTTCTTTAGTTATGTTTGCCAGCCTACTCCCAGCCTATGCCAAAATGGGAGCTTTGGAATAGGGTATTGACATCCATCAAAGCATAAAAGATAGAGGAATTTTGTCAGATGTAGTTGCAACTGCTCTGTTAGCATGTATGCAAAATGTGGAAGCATAGACAAGGCACGGGAAATGTTTGATGGATTGCCTCAAAGAAATGTGGTTTCCTGGACTGCAATGATTGTCAGATATAAACAAAATGGATTTGTTGAGAAGGCTTTAGAAACTTTCAAGAAAATGCAATTGGCAGGTGTAAAGCCAAATTCCATGACCATTGCTACTATCCTCCTTGCCTGTGCCAAAATGGGAGATTTGGAACAGGGTATGGACATTCATCGAAGCTTAAAGGATAGAGGAATTTTGTCAGATGTTGTAGTTGCAACTGCCCTGGTAGACATGTATGCAAAATGTGGAAGCATAGACAAGGCACATGAACTGTTTGATAGAATGCCTGAAAGAAATGTTGTCTCGTGGACTGAAACGATTGCTGGATATGCACAAAATGGATTTGTCGAAAAGGCCTTAGACACTTTCAAGCAAATGAAATTGGAAGGCATAAAGCCAAATTTGACAACCTTTGCCAACATCCTTCCTGCCTGTGCAAAAATGGGAGCTTTGGAACATGGTATGGACATCCATCAAAGCATAATGGATAGAGGAATTTTGTTAGGTGTTGTACTTGCAAATGCCCTGCTTGACATGAATGCAAAATGTGGAAACATGGACAAGGCTCGTGAATTGTTTGATATGATGCCGCAAAGAGATGTATTATTTTTTGCAACATGAAATTAAAAACTAGGGCAATTTGAATCTACCTCCTGTGCGGGATTGCAAGCAATGCCACAAATGCCTTGGACGTAGGTTTGATGTTCTTGGTGGTTAAGGCCACCATGGATGCCGATGCGGGATTGCAATGTTTACAAATGAATTTCCCTCTTCTTTTTTTAAAATAATGGCCCTTGTCATCAACATTATGATGAACTCAAGCACTTTTTTGAAAAAAAGAAAATTCTCATTGCTAATGCCTTCTTCGTCGAAACCACATGGAAAATTTCCATCGGAATTACAATGAACGCGGGCATTTTTTCAAAAAAAATCAAATTTGGCCACAATATACCTTCTCCGTCGGAAACCTCAGTCTAAAATCTAGTCCAAATGTATTAGTGTAAAGAGGAGATCTCTTATGGCATACAATTCTACATACCCTTTCAAACAACTCTATCAACATCCTCTCTAGAGGTGAATTTTATTTTAGTCATTTACTTTCATTACTTGCAAGTACTTTTTCATCATTTGGTTAATTCCAAAACCGGGGTTTGACTTGAAGGGAAACCCCCAATCCCAAGAAAATTTTCTCCCTTTTTTTGTGTGTAGGTTGTAGGTGTGCAACTATATTTGCAGATTTGGACTTCATTTTCAAAGGCGGAAAAACCCTCCTTTTTAGCACACGGATTTTTAGGAGGACCATGTGCACTTTCAACATGGTTCTAACAACTTTCACCCAAATTTGCAGGGGAGATTCGTCAAGACATTTTACTACTAATTCAAGGTGCACATATTCATCCTGTGTTCCTATCTCAAGTTATAATCATTTCTTTGTCTCTTTTACACTTAGTCTTAACTTGCATAATTCAACCTATTGCATTCTAAAAGAAGGGTTACTTTCAATTTCCAAATTCATTTTTAATTCACTTAGTATTCAATCTCTCTCTCAAGATTAAATCTAGTCATTTCACCCCCTTCTTTTAAATGTAATGTGCGTGAGAAGGTCAAGGAGAATATTTTGTGAAACTCTCACTCCTCTTCTTGAGGAGAGAAAAGATTTCCTCTTGATCTTTCCATCACTCCCTTTTCACCACATTACATACTGGTAAGACCTTGGGAGGATATAAGCATGGATTTTATACTTGGATTACCTAGAACACTGAGAGGGAATGATTATATATTTGTGGTAGTGGATATATTCTCGATGATGGCTCATTTCATACCTTGTAAGAAGACATCAGATGGATTACATGTATGAGACCTATTTTTCAAGGAAGTAGTGAGATTGCATGGATTACCTAAGAGCATAGTTTCAGACAGAGACTCTAAGTTTGTTGGCTATTTTTGGTGAACACTTTGAAAAAATATGAAGATAGATTTGAAGTTCAGTTCTACTTTTCATCCACAGACTGTTGGACATATAGAAGTTGTTAACCAGATCTTGGGAAATTTGTTGAGATGTTTAGTAGCAGACAAGACCAAAAGTTGGGATTTGATTCTTGCACAAGCAGAGTGTTGGTATTATGGATGACTTCGTCATATGTTGCATTGGTTTTGTCATTGATGTCAACACTTATCCTTCTAGAGGTCTACATTGATGAATTGGCACTCTCATTATATTGGTCTATTATTTCACCAGCACATTGTGGTCCCGACATGGATATTGGCTTATGTAGAGTGACCAGTATTTGTTTCATCGGCAGCTCAGGAAGTTGATGATGACTTATTATCATCTAGAGATCATTTGGTTAGGTCGAAGACATAGATTGGATGTTTACATTTGGTGTTTTGCTTATTGGATAGATCAGGTTTACATATTTTCCTTAACTAACAGATAAGTCTAGGTTATGGACCGGTACAAGATATCATGTTGAAGATCAGCACGACACATTTTGGAAATGGTTTATTGATTGGATATTGTGTAAATTTATTGAGGCCGACATATTGTATCACATCAAGACTTATATTATAACTATAATATCTTTAGTGAGTCAACCTTATGATTTGGTCTTAGGGTTTTGTATAAATAAATGTAAGATCTTATTTGAGAGATATGTAACATGTGAGTGTATGTGTGAATATTGAAAATTATATAAGTAGATAATTTTGCAAATCACACAGATATTATCTAGGTTTGAAGGAAGGTTATGAAGGTGTTTGGCACTCATATGCAGAGCTTAAACCGGAACTAAATCTAGAATTGAAGATGCCATATTGAAGCAGTACATTGTTTATTGGATTTAGCAATCCAACTATAGTTAGTGTGACTCCTATTTTGTGATTGAGCAGTGAGCTCTAGGCGGTTGACCTTTCTGCATGTGTAGAACCCTTATTATATACACTTACTATCTGCAATAGTATCATCTAATTATGGGTAAGGTTTCCCATCGTGGTTTTTCCCCTTATAGGGTTTCCACATCAAAATATCTATGTCATGTGTTGTGGATGTTGTTTTCCTTTCTGTTTCATGCATTAAGTTATATCTATAATAATATAACTGTTAATCTATTTTACCAGCACTGGTTTTGAGTCAGAATAATTTATTTTGGGTTATAATTTATTACAACTAATTCACCCCCCCTCTCAGTTGTCCTTCTTGGTTCCTAACAATTTGTATCAAAGCCTATTCTTATTTTTCCAGAAGCCTAACAACTTGAGGAGATCTTATGGAAGAAAATATTTTTCGAGAGGACAGTGATAAACTTGATGGAACTAACTATTATCACTGTTTTAAAAATGGGTTTTCCTGTCCCATAATCGGCTAAGTTTTGAAATTTTCAATTAGGCATGCTATCAATTGCTTCGTCTCTGTGTTAGGTCTTAGGTGTTTAGGGTTTTAAATTTAAACTGTTCAATGTTTTATCAAAAAAACCCTCTGGTTTCTATTTCTTCATTACTTTATCCACTTAAGTAATGGGTCCCAGGTTCATCGGAAGTCTCCCCCCTTGTCATTTGCCTAGGCGGTCTTTTGAATTAAATCTTAAAATTTTATGCCTTATATATTTTCCTCCTAATGTTGTCGGGCCTAGTAAGTGGTGCACATCTCTCAGGAAGATCTATGGTTTTTGCTATTTTGTTAGGCAAAGATACGCATGGTTTAAGACCAACGAAATGGCAAAAAGGAAATGTGTTCTAAATGGCGATTTTGGCCCAATTTAAAGAGGTCTCATCTTGTCCAAGATCCAATGGCTGGCATTATTTTGCAGCCTGAACTTGCAAGTGAAATACCTTTCGCAAAATGGAGAAAGCATCTAGTGGGACCCTGCATGCGAAGATTTTCTAAGTGACTAAAAGGTGTTCAGGTCCGATATAATTTGACGGTCCGTGCTATTTCACAGGATGAGGATGCTTGACAGTTAGTTTTCGTGAAGTGGCAAAATTACATGGCGCTCCACGTTGACGGTCCAGCTGGTTAAGAAGGGCGAGTAAGATGGTGGCACATGGTGGAGGTCAAAATAGTCAGCAAGGTGCATCTAAGGGTTAAAAGAAGGTGGGTCCTAGAGGTGAGTCATGTCACGTTGCTTCATGACCTGGAAAATACAGGTGGCTAGGAAAAGGTGGAACCCAATGTCTTATCTCAACAAATGACTGACTGACATGTCAGCTTTGAAAGTGACTAGATGCCACATGTTTGAGGTTGAGTTGGAGTGCCCACGTCCGCCGAAGTTAGTTTAGATGGTTAAGCATCAGGTAAGTCAAAGATAATCTAATGGCCCACGTGATTTCGCAAGGGTAAGATGCTCACGTTTTATGCCCCATGAAATGGAAAAAAGGGTTTTTGTCCCAAAGACAGACAAAACATGAGGTTTAAAGGAAGATCAAGTTTCTTTTGATCCAACGGCAGGCGTTATTTCACGGTTACAAAGTGCTCAAAAGGTATGCTTCACGAAACGGTGAAAAGAAGAAAAGGTAAATAGGTGTCATGCTAGATGGTGACATGTCCATGGACACATGGTTTCAAAAAAGGTCGAGGGCCCACCAAGGTGTAACAAGTGGTATAAGGGAGATACGCATGGCTGATGTTGAACTAGGTTTGAACGGTTTTTAAAACCAATGGTTGAGCGCCACATGGTAGTCAGTAACAAATGAAAAGATGGCGTAAGTAAAGCAAGTATAAAGTGTTTCCCTTAAAGGATGGCTATCTCCAATTTGATCCAACGCCTCGTGTTATTTCGTGACCCGAAGTTGAAAGATGTTTAAGTTTCACGAAATAGCGAAAGACCGCTAGCAGTCAAGACAAAGGTGCGGTTAATGAAAATATCGGTGGTCCCGGTAAGAGTTAAATGTCGAGTAGTTAGAATTACATCTAATGTCTAGCGCGGATTCACAAAGGAGAAGTGCTCGAAAGATAAAGTCTACTAAATGGCGAAAAGGAGGTGGGGCCAGCGCAAAGGCAAGGCTGTTAAGTTAGTGTAATGGCCGATCAATTTTCTTTTGATCAGATGGTTAGTGTAATTTAGTTTAATGAAGTTGCCTGAAGGTTATGCTTCGTGAAACAGCGAAAGAGTGAAAGGAAAGAATTGCAGGAATGTCATGGCCCGTTGGAGTGAAAAATACGAATTCTATTATGAATTCAATTTTGAAGGGATGGCTGAAGCGTGTGGAATCAATGTTGCAGTTAAGACCCTCGGTACCATATATGATCTCTTGTTGATTGAGTAAAGGTATCATTCAAAAGAATTATTACAGATGAAGAGATACAAAGCTTTTGTCTTCAGATATAGAGCAAGTCAATTCAGTTGCAGAGAAGATTCCTTTGAGCTAAAGTTAGGTTTTCTTGTACTCCTGTGTGGTAATTTCTTTGTGGTGTTTAAATTAAGATTTTGATTTATCGCTGAACCATTTGGGGGTAGTATTTTTATTGCTTGCATTTTTCAAAATGGCACCTAAGAGAGAGTTTTCCGGGAAAGTTAATTATCAGGAGAGGGCCATTTGTGATGATTCTCTTGAGTAGTTGACATTGTCAACTAACCAGGCATCAAAAGTAAAAGAGTTAGTGCCTAGAGCCCCTCGTTTAAAGATAGGAGAAGGGCTATATGATAAGGGCAACTGGTTGAGAGACCCACATGTCGGATTGTCTAGGTTGGGGTTATTCAAGATTGGATTTGGAATGAGGAATTCTCTAGCCCCACAGAATAGCATCTGGGAATTAGATGTAGGGAAGTTGGTAGTTCCAGGGGTATTCATGGATATAGATCTATTGACTCAAATTGCACATAACTATGATCCAGTCACAACGAATATTAGGGATATTAATGGGAAAGCCCTTATTGAAATCAATAATGAAGAGTTCAGAAGTACTTTTGGGTTAAATGAGTTTACTAATTTTCTGGAACCCATTAACTTCAAATCATTTGCTCAAGTATACGGTGCACAAAGAAACCACCTTAGGAGTGGGCCTCTTAAGGAATGTTTTGTGAAGATAGGTGGGTTGACAGTTGTAGGACCCAACACTGAAGAGCCATTCTCAATGAATCTATTCACCCTTAGGGCTAAGGGATTGTATTAGTCACTTTGCCTGGGAGAAGATGCTGAGGCAAATATGCCCAATCACTACTTGCTAATGATTGCTCAGATTTTTAATCCCTCTCTTGCAGTAACATTTGATTATGCTTCTTTCATTACTGATGCTATCCATGGAGGGTTGATAGGAATAAAAAATGGGATGGTGGACAGGCCTTTCAGATGTTATTCACTCCTCATGCATCTATTTATGTTCAAAGGTGGTGATTACTTTGCAAGTGGTCTGGACATAATTAAAGAGAAAGAGGGAGAAAAGTTGTTAGTGCAACTATGGAGTATTGTGTTATCATGGGATAGAGATGATGCCAGTTTCCTAAAGTTTCATAAGTATTTTACATCAAAGATTAGGGCTCTCCTCTGCTCTGAAAACCCAAGAATCCCCAAGGTTCTTTTGGAATTTGTTAGACCAAAAGAATTTGCAGAGAGTATAAAGATTGTTCATAATTGGGGTGATATTTACCTATACCCAGTCTCAACAGTTTTCAAAGTTTTTGGTTTCCGAGGCACTCCATTCTTGTTAACCTATCAGGTCCCTCTCAAAGTGGGAATTGCAGAAGTCCTCAGATAGATTGGTAGTGTACAAGAGGCAGAGCTCATAGGCAGGGGTAAAGGGACTATTTTCCCTATGGTTACCATAGCCCATCAATTTATAATAACCAAGGGAGGTTGGAATTGTTTTGGAGATTTTCTCAAACCCTATCATTTTTCAATTGCAATATCTAGGTGTGCTGATCCAGAAGACTTCTTCAATGGCATGTTTAGAAAGAGGGCAGTGTGCAAAGGTAGACCCCATCAATTTTAGTTTCCTGAGGACCTCATTAGAAATGAGTTTGATTTGGATGAACAGGAACTAAGGAAAGATAAATGGGTAGCTTATAAGAAAGCCTTAGACTTTGTGCATCAGTTTGATGCCAGCTATGACCCATTGTCTAGATTTTTCCCTTTGGAGGAGAAAATAAAGTTTTTAATTGTTTGCTTTGAGGATGTGATGCAGATCCTAAAGGAGAAGATGAGAGTTGTGATTAAAAGCAACCCTGAAAAAGCAAGAATGATTCTAAGTAGGTCTGCCTCCACCAAAGCAATTCCTCTTGGTGATTACACACTACACAAGAAATCTAGTTATAGTGTGTTGATGCCCACAACAAGGGAGCCCTCTACCTCCAAAGGAAAGAGGAAGATACAAGACATCATTGACATCCACAAGAGCCCTAAAAAGAAGAGAGTAGGAAAAGAAGTACAATCTGACACACCTTTGTACTCTCCATCCCAATCCCCTATCCACATAGGAGATGAACAAGCAGCAACTGAGCAACTTTTACAGTTAGGCAGTCTAGGAAAGATTGCCTATACATACAATGAAGTAGAGGAGGGTATGCCAGAAGAACCCCTTGCTGCTGAAATGAACATTACTACCACTGAACTTAAAGGCCAGGAGTTGGATCCTGAGATAAAGCAAGCTAGTGATGACTTCTTGGATAACAACAACTTTGTTACAGCAGAAGCATTCATGCAGTTTGTATGAAAATAGAACATTGACACATATAATGCAAGATGTGAAAAGAGAAAAGGTGAGCAAACTCATAAAGACCCAACTCTAGTTGAGGAGGAAATAAAGCAAGAAATGACAGATGAGTTTAAGACCATCACTCCTAAGCAAGGAAGAGATATGGTGGCTCAAGCTGGAGTGCTCATTCTCCTTGAGTGCGATATAGCAGATGCCTTGGTATTAGAGGCAGTGAGAAAAGAAACCAAGCCCATGGAGGGAATCACTTTCAGCAAAGATAATGCTACACTTGTCACATGGTCTCTCAAGAGAGGTGAAAATAGGAGAAATAAGGACACCCCAGGATCAAGTTACCTTGGTGGGATGAGAGTAAGGAGAGTGCAGAATACATGGGTGGTAGAAGCTGCCAGTACTATGTTAGAGACTGCAAAATTTAGTATTGCAGTAGCAGAAAAGGAGGCCAAGGAAAAAGTAAATTTCCAAGCTAAGTTGGAGATAATTTTGAAGGCTTACTCCAGTGCTAAGGAAGAGGTAAGAGGTAAAGATAGTATCATTGCTAAGTTGCAGAGCTAGTTGACTGGACAATACCACCAAGGTGACTCTTCAACACTGATGATCTCCTCCTCTCCTGCAAGACCTCCACCTAGCAGCCCCATCATTGAGTTCCCACCATCTCTAGCACCTTCTAGCTCCTAAATGGTTGAGATTTCTTCTCAGGAGTTAGAGAATTTAAAATAGGCTCAGGCCTTGTATGCAAAGAAGTATGAGGAAAGAGTAAGGGCTACCATCTCAAGTTTTGTAGATATAATGGGTGCCTCATTATTATATAGTAGTATAAGAAAGGTCCTAGATATGTGGAATGAGCTTAATGGAGATAAGGCCATTTTGATGCCTATTTTTGACAAGTGGAAGCCAAGAGAGCAAGACTTGGGGCTTATTTGTGCATCCTATGATGAAGCAGGGGCCAATCCTATCATCAAATGCACTTGTGACACCACCAAAGACCTAGTAAAATTAGCAGAAGGGGTGGATAATGCTGATAGGAAAATTAACTTATACAAAAAGGAGTATGCTGATCAGGTTTTTGAGTTGCTCCCTAGAGTTTTTGGTAGCCCAGATCAACTAAAGGATAAATAAGTTTGGCTCAAGGAATTAGAGGCCAAACTATTAGCCAGAATTAAAGGAATTGTTGATCTAGATGATGCTTCCTTCTTTGTTGTGACAATTCAGGAGATAGAGAAAATTAAATCTCATTATGGTTTTCTCAATTCAGAAGTCAACAAGATGAGAAATTCTTGGAAAAGGTTGACCAAGGCTAAGACAAAAGTGATTGATTTTGCGTGGAAAACTAATGATGTGTACAATGAGTGGACAACAAACTATGCCATCCAGGATGCAGAGCAGTTAGAGGGTGCTCCTAAATAGTTAGAAGAGGTTGCAACCGAACAACAAGTAGAAGAAACTGCAGAGGTCGAAAAGGACTTGTAACCATTTTTGTAAAAAGTTTTGTAACTTCTTCTTGAATAGAAAATGATTCTAACAAATTCTCCTAGGAAAGTTTGAAGCTATGTGCATGTGTATTGTTATAAATGGATACCAAGACTGGTGGAAAAAGGATCACAAAGAAGTGTAAGAAAACACTGCACAAATTTATCTGAGCTTTTCTAAGTTTAATGGAGAATATTCAAAAGTTTTTTTGTAATACTTTTTTGAAAATATATCAATATAGGTTTTGAGTAAAATTTTGTTTCATCTTCGAATGTGCTTGCAGTTGTTTATTGTTTCATTCTAAATAATCCAAGGTTATTTTGTTTGAATGGGGATTGTAAGGCAATTTTCAGTAGATGTGCTCGCTAGCTTTTCTCTTTAGGAGGGAAATTAAATATGCAGGGATTGCCTCTACCAGTAAATTCTTCATAGGATATTTTGAATCTTGATGAGCATAGTTTGTTTTGGTGTGCATAAATTCTCATGTCAGTCAGGCATATATAGGGATTAACAGAAGCTGAGCTAATGGGATGTGTAGAAATATTCTGTTCGAGGAGTATTGTTTGAATTTAGATGACTCTGTGACCTTGGATAAGGCACTGGTATAGATCAAGGTTGTCTATTGCATGTTTTGTTGATCAAAATATTGAATATGAGTATAATTTTCATTCCTTTGTTTCAGTTGGTTTCAAGGTGATTAGATCCACTAGTTTGCTAGACTGGTTTGTTGTGGATTTATCTTTTGAAAGTGTGAATTTAGTTCGCAAAGGTATACCCACCTAGACTCTGAGTAAGTCCAAAATGTAGAAGGTTAAGTCAAACCTTTTCATATGTTGTCCTAAGAGTTTCCTTCCCTTTAATATCTCTTTTACATAGAGTTTAATTTGTTTATTATAAGGATGTTGAGGTGAATCAGATTTTTAAGACAACAAAAGTGGTGACTGCTGGGGATTAAATGAATTGTTAAAAGTTTCTGGTTAAGAAAGTTTTAATTCATATTGTGGTGACCCAGATGGGATAAGTCACATCAAGAAATCAGAAGCAGATTTTGTGCTTGAATTTTGTAAAGAAAATCATTGTATTGTGGTATTGCAGTCTTCCCATTCTAAGCTTGTTTTCATAATTCCCATATTCTTGTGGGTGGTGACTCTGTTATCTTGGAACCAGTCCTTGTGAATTATAAATCATTTTAAAAGGAAAACAAGCATCATGCAAGAAGGAAAAAATACCAAATCATTCATGAAGAAGTATCCTCATGAAAATTTGCAGGAAGGTTTAACAGAGTAGCCACGAAGAGGCCAAAAGAGGTCAGTGTTGCACGAGCCATCAAATGCTGCTTGGGTACAAAAGAATAATAATACTAGTAAGATAGCTGATCGACTTGTTTATGCAAAGTCTAATGCTTCTTCCAGAGATTCTGAACAAGATATATTAGGCTTCCATTCTGGATTGTTTGGAAATATTGATAATACTCACGCTTTAAATCAAGATTTATCCCATGTTAGTGCCTCTTCAAGAGATAGAACTAGTTCAAATGCAATTAGACACTTTGTGTCTAGAATAATTGATGGAAACATTAGTTTGATTGACATAGATCAAGTCAATATATCAGACTCTAAGGAAAATTTCCTTGATGAAGATAAAGTATCCCAAGAAATTGAAGATCTGAATAAAAGAGTTCACCATCTAAGTTCCCTAAGAGCCCAAAAGGAAGCAAATAGGGAGAAGGAAGTCAAAGCAAAATTAATGGAGAGGGGTAGGCTTCTCAAACAGATA
The DNA here is from genome assembly GCF_030272615.1 of Cryptomeria japonica. NCBI lineage: Eukaryota > Viridiplantae > Streptophyta > Pinopsida > Cupressales > Cupressaceae > Cryptomeria > Cryptomeria japonica. Next base: position 135,615,380 of record NC_081411.1, read on the forward strand.
GCTAATCTTGAAGTATTAGCCAAAGAAAAAGAAAAGAGTGATGATGAAGGCCTTGTGATCAGAGAGATTTTTATCCCTAAAGCCAAGCCAGCACATAGGTTAGTAGTCCAACCAAATAGAGAAGTACTTAGTGATTCCCAGCTTCCTAGCACTAATGTTGATAAGGGAAAAGGGGTGTGGGTGGATGATGGAATTGGATCTAAAAATGCAGAAGAGATTTCTCATAGGTTGTCAGCACATGAGAGAGATGTGGAAAGAATGAGGAAAGAAAAGGAGGACTTGCAAATGGAACTAGAGAAAGCTGCGTTGGAAGCAGCCAATCAGGAATTCAAAAGAAAAATTATTTATCTAAAAGCTCCCCCTATCACATTTCCATCAGAAGATCTTAGCAAGCCTGATCCTCAGCAAATTTCCTTTCCTTCACTCAAGATTCAACCCACGGTGCCTGCTAATACAGCCTCAGTGAGTCAAATACCTGTGAATAGTCAGTACACCTAAGTATCTCAGTCTCCAATTCCAAAAGCTAGGATGACTATGGGAAACAATAATGTTGTTCCCCCTTTTCAAAGGAGACCAATCAATTTGGAACAATATAGACAATTGTTCTTTGATGGGATCCCAGGATATCCCAATCATGTTCCTACTGAGTTAAGAGACAGACTCCATAAATTTGCTGGGAACAATGCAATTAGTGCTGAGGAACATCTGAAATCTTTTAGGGACCTAATAAATGATTATGAGATAGTAGATGAGGATGTCATCATGAAACTATTTGTCCAATCCCTGGTTGATGATGCAAGAGATTGGTACAGAGGTCTTCTAGTTAATAGCATAGGGTCATGGGAGGATTTTAAAAATTGTTTCCAAGAGTAGTATGGTGATAAGACTAATGTGAGCTTCATGATCAATGAATTCAATAACATCAGAAAGTCTGATAATGAAATGGTCACTGACTTCAATGCTAGATTCCAAAAGGCTATGCATAGATTATATCAGGTGATGAGATTAGATGATAACATGTGTCTAAACACCTACTATAATGCATTTGATTCCAAGATGGCCTATATCTTGAGGGATAAGAATCCACATAACTTGAGAGATGCTTTAAGAATTGCCATAAATGTAGAAAGTAATAGAAAATCATCCGAGAAGTTAGGAAGAAGAACAGATAGTAGATTATGGCAGGAAACAAAAGAACAACCTAATAAAGTTGCTAAGGAGGAAGACAAGATAGAGAAATTGGTCATTGCTATGAAGGATCTGATTGCCAAGGTAAACAAAAATGACAAACCTCATTATAACTGGTAGGATAGGCCTCCTAGATTGCATGATATGCCTTATAATACCAACTGGGAAGATGGCAAACCCCAAAGTGATAAGCCCAAAATTACTCAGAATCAGGACACCCCTAATCCCTTAAAAGGGAAAACTATCCATAATATAGAAAATACTCCCTGGTGTATTGCTTGTGATGGACCACATTCTCCTCATTAGTGTGCAGTGGCTCAGGCTCTTGAAGAATATATGAAACAAGAAGCTGAGCCTGACATCAATATGTTTGAAACCATTATAGAAAGTGATGAGGAGTCTATACAAAGTGAATACAGTGATATGCTAGATAATGAAAGGTTTGTTCAAGGACAACTAACCTTAGATTGGCATCCTACATTAAATGTGGTAATAATTGAGGATGAAGAGGTTAATCTTAGAAGGCCTAGTGAGGAAGAAGTTAAAAATCTCACTAAAGCTGCCATTGCCAAAGCAAAACACAACTATAACTTGAGGAGCACTAAGAGAGACACTGATCAGGGTGAACCGGGTTCCATGTTCATAAAAGAGGTCACTCAAAAGGGGGCAGTAGGTAGTGCTACTACTGTTCATAATATCGGTCAAGAAAAAAGGGAACACGTTAAAGATATACCCAAGGGTACAAATGATAAAAACACTAGTGATATACAAGGAGCTGCCACAGTGAAAAAGGCAAATCAGCTCAAGACAGAAAGGGTTAGAGCTAGTACTAAAATAAGCAATAGTTCTACAATTGACATGGCTCAAGCTCTTACTCAAATGAAGGTCACTATCCCATTAGTAGAATTACTAAAGATTAAAGAACATAGGGATGCAGCCTTGTCTTTATTTTCTAGTATATATGATAGTGACACGGTCTTACCCACCGGTTTAGCTAGAATTGGAAAGGATCAAGAGTTCCAAGCCCCAAAGGTTTATGTTGGAACCACTATCACTCAAGAGCCTTCACAGGTAGATCCTTTCTATGTTACTTTGTTAGTAAACAATCGGTTGATTAAAAACTACATGAGAGATTTAGGAGCTGTTGCTAATTTAATGCCCTATGGTGTTATGAAAGAATTAGGACTGTCAGTAACCACTGTGTATAGGAAATGCTATGCTATGGATAATAGGGAAGTACCTATGATAGGTACAATGAAATATGTTGAAGTAAAGATAGCAGCATTCCCTGAGGCAACCTATAAAATGGATGTTATTGTTACTGATACCAAACCCTATTATGGTATGTTACTTTCTAGGCAGTGGGCAGCAATAGTAGGGGGAAATGTTCAACTGGATTTGTCTTATGCCACCATTCCAATCAGTGGAAATCAGGTCAATTTGTATAGAGAGCCACGTGCTCCTAGGGTAATAGAAAATGTAAGCCCTAATATGCTCAACTGTATGATTGATGTAGATCTTGCCAATTTTAGACTACAACCGATTTTACCTTAATTGAAGAATACTGACCCTATTGTGGTTGAATTGATGTCACAACAGCATGGTTTATGGTAGATGTATTTTGATGGAGCTTGCTCCAAAGAAGGATCTAGAGCAGGGGTTCTCATTGTATCCCCATCAAGTATAACTTTCAAGTATTCATTCTTATTGGCTTTCTAGTGCACAAATAATATTGTGGAGTATGAAGCTCTATTGTTGGGGCTTGAGGTTGCAAAAAGGAATGGAATCCATTTGTTGATAGTGTTAGGGGATTCAGAACTGGTTGTATCTCAGGTAAGATCCAAGTATGCATCCAAGAATGATAGATTAAAGAGATATAAACATGCAGTTTGAGATGTTATTGAGCATTTTAATGCATTTTCTATTAATTGGATTGAGCGATCAAAGAATATTATGGCAGATTTCCTAGCTAATGTTGCCTAGAAAAATGATGATGCAACATTAACTGGCATCTCCACTGTGGAGATAAAGTCTAGGCCTGCCATCCCTGATAATGTGTACAATTGGCAAGTTTTTGTTGATGATGAAGACATTTTTACGTTCATCCAATGTGTTGATGATTATGATGGACAAAAGATTGATTGCAATGCGCTGGTGGAGGTGGTTGATAATAAAGAAACATTGTTTGGAAATGATCTGGTCTAGTTGGAAACTAATGAAATACCTAAAGGGCTAGTAGAGCTAGAGAGCATGTTCAGTTACAATGATAGTCACTTACATCGGCAGTCTACCACCAAGTTAGAAGAGCTAGAGGAGGTAAATTTAGGGACTGAATCATCCCCTAAGTTGGTATATATTAGGAAGAAATTACCCCCTCATGTTAGGAGTAACCTTATTAATTTATTGAGAAGATATGAACATGTTTTTGCTTGGTCTTATGAAGACCTAAAGGTGTATAGACAAGATCTTTTTCAGCATGAAGTTCCTCTACTTCCAGATGCTAAGCCTTTTAGACAAAAATAGAGACCCATTAATCCCCTACTAGAAACTAAGATGCAACAAGAGTTGACTAAATTAAGAGAAGGGGGGATTATCAAACCTATAAGACATTCCTCATGGGTCTCCAATTTGGTCCTAGTAAGAAAGAAGAATGGGGACATTAGATTGTGTGTAGATTTTAGAAATCTGAATGTGGCTTCCTTGAAAGATAACTACTCTTCCCCGAATATGGAAGCCATGCTGCAGAGAGTGACAGGTTGTGATCTTTTGTCCATGATGGATGGTTTTTCAGGATACAATCAAGTGTTAGTGAATCAATCTAAACAGTTTAAAACTGCTTTCACTACTCCCTGGGGGACATATGTTTATGTGAGAATGTCATTCGGATTAAAAAATGCTAGAGCTACATTTCAGAGAGCCATGGATGTAGCCTTCAAAGAATTCATTAATATTATCATGGTGGTTTATCAAGATGATCTAACCTATTTCTCCAAATGGGCTGATGATCATTGTGGACATTTAGAAATGTGTTCAATAAAGCCTTGGAATTTGGTGTGTCACTAAATCCCAAGAAATGTCATTTTGGAGTCACTGAGGGAAAACTATTAGGACACAATGTTTCCAAAGAAAGGGTAAGAATAGACCCTGAAAGAATTGAAGCCATAAAAAAAGTGTCTGAACCAAAGAATGTAAAAGGTATTCAATCCTTTTTAGGCAAAGTGAATTTTGTTAGGAGATTCATTGCAAACTTTGCAGAGATAGTAAAGCCCATTGTCAAGTTGCTCAAGAAGGATACCAAATTTTGTTGGGATCAAGAAGCCTCAAAGGCTTTTGCTTAAATTAAGAAGGCCATTCAAGAAGCACCAGTGCTGAAGTCTCCTAATTACAGTAAGCCCTTCTCTCTATTTTCTTTTGCCTCGTATCATACAGTAGCTGTAGTATTGTTACAAAAGGATGGTGAGGGATATGAACACCCCATAGCTTTTTACAACAAGTCTTTGCAGGCAGTAGAATTAAAATATGAGACCATGGAGAAACAAGATTATTCTTTGGTTAAAGCTATCAAGGCATTTAGGCCATATCTGGTAAATGAAAATGTTATTGCTTATGTCCCACATGCAGCAGTTAAGGATATTCTATCCCAGTCTAAAGTTATAGGGAAAATATGCAGATGGATCAATAGAATTCAAGAATTTGACTTGGAGATAAAGATCACCAAATTGGTGAGAGGTTTAGGTTTGGCTAAGCTCATGACTGAGTCTAATCTTATGAATGTAGAGATACACAATGTTGAAGTCAGAGATACTTCAATCACTAGCATTGAAAGGCAACCATGGTACTCAGAGATAGTCCAATTCCTAAGAGATACTGTGTTCCTAGAAGGAATGACACATAATCAGAAAAGAACTCTGAAAATCAAATCCCAAAAATATGTGCTCATTCAAGGTGATTTGTTTTGGAGAAAAAGAGATGGAGAATTGCTGATGTGTTTGGATGAATTCTAGGCTAAACAAGTATTGACTGAAATGCATGATGGAGTATGTGGGGGCGACTACTCTGCTAAGAAAACTGCTGGCAAGATAATCTGGGCTGGTTATTATTGGCCTACTTTATTCAAAGACACTCATGAATATGTTCGAAAATGTGACCCATGTCAGAAATTTTCATCCAAACTGAAGTATGAAGGAGCCTTACCCCTAAATCCAGTATTTGTGGAAGCTCCTTTTGTCCAGTAGGGCATTGATTTTATTGGAGAGATTGTTGAGAGGTCAGGAAGAGGTCACAGATGGATCATAGTAGCCACTGACTATTTCACAAAATGGATAGAAGCTATTCCTACAAGAAGAGCTACAAGTAAGGTTGTCATTGATTTCCTGATGGATAATGTAATAACTAGGTTTGGAACACCTGCAAAATTGGTAATGGATAATGCCATGAGTTTCAGGTCAGAAGAGTTTGTAGGATTTTGTACCAGTCATGGAATACTCATGTCTTACTCTTCACCTTATCACCCTCACAGGAATGGACAAGTAGAATCCAGCAATAAAAGCCTATTGAACATCATCAAGAAAATATTGGAAGAAAATAAGAGATCTTGGGATCAAAAATTGAAGTTAGCTTTGTGGGCAGATAGAATAATAGTCAAGAAGGCCATTGGAATGTCACCTTTTGAACTAGTTTATGGTACCCAAGTCAGATTGCCAATGAATAATCTTCTTCCAGTTTATAAATTCTTGCAAAATGAGGATATGGAGTTATCTGAACCTATGGAAAACATAATGATCCAGATTGTGGAGGTGGAGGAGCTTAGGACTTTGGCTCATAAGAGAAATCAGAAGATCCAATTGCAGTCCAAATACCTTTTTGATAAAAGGACATCATTAAGGAAGTTTCAAATTGATGACATTGTTCTTCAGTGGAATGCAAAAGGACAGGACAAGGGAAAGCATAAAAAATTTGAATCATTATGGATTGGCCCTTTTGTGGTCTATGACTTAAATGGTAAGGATTCATATTTTGTGAAAAATATGAATGATGAGGTATAGGAATTTCCAGTGCATGGACAATTCCTAAAACACTATTTCTCTTGATGTCCATGCACAGTAGGTCCTTTGTTTGTACATACTTTGTTTCTTTCCTATTTTTCTATTTGGGTCTATGTGTTTGGTCTGTTTCTCCAGAGTTTCTGAGTTTTCTTGTGTTGATCTTCCGATCAACCATCCCTAGTTAGAGCCACTATTATCACTGTTTAAAAAATAGGTTTTCCTCTCCCATAATCGGCTAAGTTTTGAAATTTTCAATTAGGCATGCTATCAATTGCTTCGGCTCTGTGTTAGGTCTTAGGGGTTTAGGGTTTTAAATTTAAATTGTTCAATGTTTTATCAAAAAAACCCTCTAGTTTCTATTTCTTCATTACTTTATCCACTTAAGTAATGGGTCCTAGGTTTGTCAAAAGTGTCCCCCCTTTTCATTTGCCTAGGCGGTCTTTTGAATTAAATCGTAAAAATTTATGCCTTATATATTTTCCTCCTAATGTTGTCAGGTCCAGTAAGTGGTGCGCATCTCTCAAGAAGATCTATGGTTTTTGCTATTTCGTTAGGTGAAGTTGTGCATGGTTTAAGACATGCAAAATGGCAGAAAGAAAATGTGTTCTAAATGGCGATTTTGGCCCGGTTTAAAGAGGTCTCATCTTGTCCAAGATCCAACAGCTGGCATTATTTCACAGCTTGAACTTGCAAGTGAAATACCTTTCATGAAATGGCGAAAGCATCTGGTGGGACCCTGCATGCCAAGATTTTCTAAGTGACTAAAAGGTGATCAGGTTTGATATAATCCGACGGTCTGTGCTATTTCGCAAGATGAAGATGCTCGACAGTTAGTTTTCATGAAGTGGCGAAATGACATGGCGCTCCATGTAGACGGTCCAGCTGGTCGAGAAGGGTGAGTAAGATGGTGGCACATGGTGGAGGTCAAAACAGTCAGCAAGGTGCGTCTAAGGGTTAAAAGAAGGTGGGTCCCAGAGGTGAGTCATGTCACATTGCTTTGTGACCTAGCAGATATAGGTGGCTAGGAAAAGGTGGAACCCAGTGTCTTCTCTTAGCAAATGACGAACTGACATGTCAGCTTTGAAAGTGACTAGATGCCACATGTTTGAGGTTGAGTCGGAGGGCCCACGTCAGCCGGAGTTAGTTTAGATGGTTAAGCATTGGGTAAGTCAAAGATAATCTAACAGCCCGCGTGATTTCACAAGGGTAAGATGCTCACGTTTTATGCCCCACGAAATGGAGAAAAGGGTTTTTGTCCCGAAGACAGACAAAACAAGAGGTTTAAAGGAAGATCAAGTTTCTTTTGATCTAACGGTTGGCGTTATTTTGTGGTTGCAAAGTGCTCGGAAGGTATGCTTTGTGAAATGGCAAAAAGAAGAAAAGGTAAATAGGTGTCATGCTAGATGGTGACGTGTCCATGGACACGTGGTTTTAGAAAAGGTTGAGGGCCCGCCAAGGTGTAACCGGTAGTAAGGAGATACACGTGGCTAATGTTGAACTAGGTTTGAACAGTTTTTAAAACCAATGGTTGAGTGCCATGTGGTAGTCAGTAACCAATGAAAAGATAGTGTAAGTAAAGAAAGTATAAAGGGTTTCCTTTTTAGGATGCCTATCTCCAATTTGATCCAATGCCTTACGTTATTTCATGACCTAAAGTTGAAAGATGTTTAAGCTTTGTGAAATAGCAAAAGACCTCTAGCAATCAAGGCAAAGGCGCGATTAATGAAAATATTGGTAGTATCGGTAAGAGTTAAATGCCGAGCAATTATAATTTCATCTAACATCTAGCGCGGTTTCGTGAAGGACAAGTACTTGAAAGGTAAAGTTTGCGAAATAGCGAAAAGGAGGTGGGGCCAGCGTGAAGGCAAGGCTATTAAGGAAGTGTAATGACCGATCAATTTTCTTTTGATCAGACGGTTAGCATAATTTCATTTAACAAAGTTGCCTGAAGGTTATGCTTCACGAAATAGCGAAAGAGCAAAAGGAAAGAATTGGAGGAATGTCATGGCCCATTAGAGTGAAAAATATTAATTCTCTTATGAATTCAATTCTGAAGGGATGGCCGAAGCATGCGGAATCAATGTTGCAGTTAAGACCCTGGATACCATATATGATCTCTTGTCGATTAAGTAAAGGTATCATTCAAAAGAATTGTTGCAGAAGAAGAGATATAGAGCTTTTGTCTTCATATATAGAGTGAGTCAATTTAGTTGCAGAGAAGATTCCTTTGAGCTAAAATCAAGTTTTCTTGTACTCCTGTGTGGTAATTTCTTTGTGGTGTTTTCATTAAGATTTTGATTTGTCACTGAACCATTTGGGGGTAGTATTTTGATTGCTTGCATTTTTCAAAATGGCACCTAAGAGAGAGTTTTCTGAGAAAGTTAATTATCAGGAGAGGGCCATTTGTGATGATTCTCTTGAGTAGTTGACATTGTCAACTAACCAGGCATCAAAAGTAAAAGAGTTAGTGCCTAGAGCCCCTCGTTTAAAGATAGGAGAAGGGCTATATGATAAGGGCAACTGGTTGAGAGACCTACAAGTCAAATTGTCTAGGTTGGGGTTATTCAAGGTTGGATTTGGAATGAGGAATTCTCTAGCCGCACAGAATAGCATCTGGGAATTAGATGTAGGGAAGTTGGTAGTTCCAGGGGTATTCATGGATATGGATCTATTGACTCAAATTGCACATAACTATGATCCAGTCACAAGGAGCATTAGGGATATTAATGGGAAAGCCTTATTGAAATCAATAATGAAGAGTTCAGAAGTGCTTTTGGGATAAATGAGTTTACTAATTTTTTGGAACCCATTAACTTCAAATCATTTGCTCAAGTATACGGTGTACAAAGAAACCACCTTAGAAGTGGGCCTCTTAAGGAATTTTTTGTGAAGATAGGTGGGTTGATAGTTGTAGGACCCAACACTGAAGAGCCATTCTCATTGAATCTATTCACCCTTAGGGCTAAGGGATTTTATTGGTCACTTCGCCAGATTTTGGGAGAAGATGTTGAGGCAAATATGTCCAATCACTACTTGCTAATAATTGCTCAGATTTTGAATCCCTCTCTTGTAGTAACATTTGATTATGCTTCTTTCATTACTGATGCTATCCATGGAGGGTTGATAGGAATAAAAAATAGGAAGGTGGATAGGCCTTTTGGATGGTATTCACTCCTCATGCATCTATTTCTGTTCAAAGGTGGTGATTACTTTGCAAGTGGACTGGACCTCATTAAAGAGAAAGAGGGAGAAAAGTTGTTAGTGCAACTATGGAGTACTGTGTTATCATGGGACAAAGATGATGCCAATTTCCTAAAGTTTGATAATTATTTTGCATCAAAGATTAGGGCTCTCCTCTGCTCTAAAAACCCAAAAATCCCCAAGGTTCTTTTGGAATTTGTTAGACCAAAAGAATTTGTAGAGAGTATAAAGATTGTTCATAATTGGGGTGATATTTACCAATACCCAGTCTCAACAGTTTTCAAAGTTTTTGGTTTCCAAGGCACTCCATTCTTGTTACCCTATCAGGTCCCTCTCAAAGTGGGAATTGTAGAAGTCCTCAGACAGATTGGTAGTGTACAAGAGGCAGAGCTGATAGGTAGGGGTAAAGGGACTATTTTCCCTACAGTTACCATAGCCCATCAATTTATAATAAACAAGGAAGGTTGGAATTGTTTTGAAGATTTTCTCAAACCCTATCATTTGTCAACTGCAATATCCAGGTGTGCTGATCTAGAAGACTTCTTCAATGGCATGTTTAGAAAGAGGTCAGTGTGCAAAGGTAGACCCCATCAATTTTAGTTTCCTGAGGACCTCATTAGAAATAAGTTTGATTTGGATGAATAGGAATTGAGGAAAGAAAAATTGGTGGCTTATAAGAAAGCCTTAGACTTTGTGCATCAGTTTGATGCCAGCTATGACCCATTGTATAGCTTTTTCCCTTTGGAGGAGAAAATAAAGTTTTTAATTATTTGCTTTGAGGATGTGATGCAGACCCTGAAGGAGAAGAGGGAAGGTATGATTAAAAGAAACCCTAAAAAAGCAAGAATGATTCTAAGTAGGTCTGCCTCCACCAAAGCAATTCCTCCTGGTGATTACACACTGCACAAGAAATCTAGTTATAGTGTGTTGATGCCCACAATAGAGGAGACCTCTACCTCCAAAGGAAAGAGGAAGATACAAGACATCATTGACATCCCAATGTTATAGACCTTTGTACTCTCCATCCCAATCCCCTATCCACATAGGAGATGAACAAGCAACAACTGAGCAACTTTTACAGTTAGGCAGTCTAGGAGAGATTGCCTATACATATGATGAAGTAGAGGAGGGTATGCCAGAAGAACCCCTTGATGCTGAAATGAACATTACTACCACTGAACTTAAAGGCTAGGAGTTGGATCCTAAGATAAAGCAAGCCAGTGATGAATTCTTGGCTGACAACAACTTTGTTACATCAGAAGCATTCATGCAGTTTGTATGCAAACAAAACATTGACACATATAATGCAAGATGTGAAAAGAGAAAAGGTGAGCAACCTCATAAAGACCTAGCTCTGATGGAGGAAATAAAGCAAGAAATGATAGATGAGTTTAAGACCATCACTCCTGAGCAAGGAAGAGATATGGTGGCTCAAGCTGGATTGCTCATTCTCCTTGAGTGGGATATAGTACATGCCTTGGTATTAGAGGTAGTGAGAAAAGAAACCAAGCCCATGGAGGGAATCACTTTTAGCAAAGATAATGCTGCACTTGTCATATGGTCTCTCAAGAGAGCTGAAAATAGGAGAAATAAGGACACCCTAGGATCAAGTTACCTTGGTGGGATGATAGTAAGGAGAGTGCAGAATACAAGGGTGGTAGAAGCTACCAACACTGTGTTAGAGACTACAAAATTTAGTGTTGCAGTAGCGAAAAAGGAGGCCAAGGAAAAAGCCGATCTCCAAGCTAAGTTGGAGATAATTTTGAAGGCTTACTCTAGCTAAGGAAGAGGTAAGAGGTAAGGATAGTATCATTGCTAAGTTGCAGAGCCAGTTGACAGGACAGTACCACCAAGGTGAGTCTTCAACACTGATGATCTCCTCCTCTCCTGCAAGACCTCCACCTAGCAGCCCCATCATTGAGTTCCCACCATCTCCAGCACCTTCTAGCTCCCAATTGGTTGAGATTTCTTCTCAAGAGTTAGAGAATTTAAAATAGACTCAGGCCTGGTATACAAAGAAGTATGAGGAAAGAGTAAGGGCTACCATCTCAAGTTTTGCAGTTATAATGGGTGCCTCATTATTGTATAGCAGTATAAGCAAGGTCCTAGATATGTGGAATGAGCTTAATGGAGATAAGGCCATTTTGATGCCTATTTTTGACAAGTGGAAGCCAAGAGAGCAGGACTTGGGGCTTTTTTGTGCATCCTATGATGAAGCAGGGGCCAATCCTATCATCAAATCCACTTGTGACACCACCAAAGACCTAGTAAAATTAGCAGTAGGGGTGGATAATGCTGATAGGAAAATTAACCTATACAAAAAGGAGTATGCTGATCAGGTTTTTGAGTTTCTCCTAGGAGTTTTTGCTAGCCTAGATCAACTGAAGGACAAACAAGTTTTTCTCAAGGAATTAGAGGCCAAACTGTCAACCGAAATTAAAGGAATTGTTGATCTAGATGATTCTTCCTTCTTTGTTGTGACAATTCAGGAGAGAGAAAATTAAATCTCATTATGGTTTTCTTAATTCAGAAGTCAACAAGATGAGAAATTCCTGGAAAAGGTTGACCAAGGCTAAGACAAAAGTGATTGATTTCACATGGCCAACTGATGATGTGTATAATGAGTGGACAAAAAAATATGCCATCCAGGATGCAGAGCAGTTAGAGAGCGCTCCTGAATAGTTAGAGGAGGTTGCAACCGAACAACAAGTAGAAGAAGCTACAAAGGTCGAAAATGAATTGTAACCATTTTTGCAAAAAGTTTTGTAACTTCTTCTTTAACAACAAATGATTGTAACAAATTCTCCTAGGAAAGTCTGAAGCTATGTGCATCCATATTGTTATAAATGGATACCAGGACTGGTGGAAAAAGAATCACAAAGAATTGTAAGAAAACGTTGTAGAAATTTATCTGAGCTTTTCTAAGTTTAATGGAGAATACTCAACAATTTTTTGTAATACTTTCTTGAAAATATATCAATATACAGACCATCGGTTTTGAGTAAAACTTTGTGCCATCTTTGAATGTGCTTGCAGTTGTTTATTGTTTCATTCTAAATAATCCAGGGTTATTTTGTTTGAATGGGGATTGTAAGGCAATTTTCAATAGATGTGATCGCTAGCTTTTCTCTTTAGGAGGCAAATTAAATATGCAGGGATTGTCTCTAACAGTAAATTCTTCATAGGATATTTTGAATCTTGATGAGCATAGTTTGTTTTGGTGTGCATAAATTCTCATGTATGTCAGGCATATATAGGGATTAACAGAAGCCGAGCCAATGGGATGTGTAGAAATATTCTGTTCGAGGAGTATTGTTTGAATTTAGATGACTCTGTGACCTTGGATAAGGCACTGGTATAGATCAAGGTTGTCTATTGCATGTTTTGTTGATCAAAATACTGAATATGAGTATAATTTTCATTCCTTTGTTTCAGTTAGTTTCAAGGTGATTAGATCCACTAGTTTTCTGGACTGGTTTGCTGTGGATTTATCTTTTGAAAGTGTGAATTTAGTTCAGAAAGGTATACCCTCCTAGACTCTGAGTAAGTCTGAAGTGTAGAAGGTTAAGTCAAACCTTATCATATGTTGTCCTAAGAGTTTCCTTCCCTTTAATATCTCTTCTGCATAGAGTTTAATCAGTTTATTATAACGATGTTGAGGTGAATCAGATTTTGAAGACTACACTAACTATGGTATATGGAAGATCAGAATGGAAACACGTCTAAATTGCATTGGAAGAGATATATGGGATGTTAAAAAGAATGACTATGTTGGTCCTACTCTGAATAACCCTCATCCACCGACATTGGCTAAAGACTTGGAGAATGATTGCAAAGCAAGAGAAACACTTTTGAGTGCATTATCAGATCAAAAAATCATGAGATTATCAAATAGATCTACTGCAAAATCTATTTAGGATAAACTTGAAACATTGAATGAAGGAGATACCATTATCAAAATTGTAAAATTGGAATGTTATCAGGTCGGGTATGAAAATTTAAAAATAGAAGAGGATGAAACAATTTCTGCATTTAGGGAAAGAGTTAATGAAATTGTTTTAAGAATACAATATTGTGGAGGATCTTTAAGTTAAGATGAAGTTGTTTCTAAAGTTCTAAGATCTTTGGCATTGGCTTACAAAATGAAAGTAACATCTATTAATGAGTTGAGAATAATGCCTAATACATTAGTATCTAGAGATACTTTGGTTGGTAAACTTTCAGCATTTGAGCTTGAATAATTTGGTCCTATTGCTAAAGTGAAGAATGATACAACTTTCAAAGAATCATCATCATCAACATCATCATCATCATCATCTAACAAAACTGATTGGAAAGAACTTTATGCAAGACAACTTGAAGATAGCAGAAGATAAAATGAAGAACTTGAAGAACTTGAAGCACTGTTTGCAAGGAAGATGCCTAAAGGTCCAATAGGAAGGGAGTATGAAGGTAAAGCACCTTTCAAATGTTTTAATTGCAATAAAGTTGGTCATATTGCATCTAAGTGTCTTGATAGACATGAAAGACTAAGGGATGAAGCAAAAAGAACATATAAACCTAACCTTGAATATCAGAGATACAAATTTAAGAAAAATAGAGATAAGTCATGTTACTATGCAGATGAAGGTGTTACAGATGATTCAGATGAAGATCCAGTAGATAGTAAATGGGCATTTGTTGCAATAAAAGAAGATCAACTGACACGTATTATCAAATTGGTAGAGCATACACTAGCAACAAAAATTGAAGAAAAGGATGAATGGATCATTGATAGTGGATGCTCGCACCATATGACTGGTGATAAAAGTAAATTCTTGTCCTTTTGGGAATGTCATGGAGGTCTACTAAGATTTGGATATGACAAAGCTTGTTTAGTCAAAGGAAGAGGAATTATATCTTTGGATGGTAAGCACAATATTGACAATGTTTATTATGTATAAAGTTTAAAGCATAATCTTTTGAGTGTTGGTCAGTTAGTGGAAAAAGGAGTTCAATTACAATTCAAGAATAGAAAATGCAAAACCATAAACTGAACTGGATTGGTGATTGCAACTGATAATCAGGCTAAAGGTAATATCTTTCATTTGAATACCAGTGATAAGACATGTTTGATTACACACATTGATGAAAGTTGGTTATGGCATAAAAGACTCTGTCATGTGAATTTTGATAGCATTGTAAAGATCAGTTCAACTAAGGTAGTTAGGGATTTACCTAGGATTTCAATTACAATTCAAGAATAGAAAATGCAAAATCATAAATAGAACTAGATTGGAGATTGCAACCAGTAATCAGACTAAAGGTAATATCTTTCATTTGAATACCAGTGATAAGACATGTTTGATTGCACACATTGATGAAAGTTGGTTATGGCATAAAAGACTGTGTCATGTGAATTTTGATTGCATTGTAAAGATCAGTTCAACAAAGGAAGTTAGGGATTTACCTAGGATTGTGAAACCACATAATCCAGTATGTAAGGAATGTCAAATGGGAAAGCAAGTTAGAAAAACTTTTAAGAGCATTTATGAGAAATGCAATAATATTCTTGATTTAATTTATACTGATTTATGTCATCCAACAAGAACAAGAATCCCTCAGGGTGATAGATACTTTATGCTAATAATTGATGATTATTCTAGAATGTGTTGGGTTACTTTTCTTAGGGAGAAATCAGAAGCTTTTGGGAGATCAAGGAGGAGAACTTACATCTAGGGAATTTAATGCATATTATGAAGAGAATGGAATCAAAAGACAACTATATGCACCCCAGACACCCTAGCAGAATGGAGTTGTGGAAAGGAAGAACAAAACTATACTAGATGAAACAAGAACCATGATGATAGAAACAAATTTACCTCATATGTACTGGAGAGAGGTAGTGAATACAACGGTCTATACTTTCAATAGAGTTCACATCAAAGGTGAAACCGGTAAGGCGCCTTATGATATATGGTTTGGTCATACTCCTACTCTTAAGTATTTAAGAATATTTGGAAGAAAATGCTATATTAGGAGAGATGAGTATATTGGCAAATTTGATCCTAGAAGTGATGAAAGAATATTTCTTGGTTACTCAACTAGAAGCAAGGCATATAGATGTTATAATAAAGATTGCAAAAAATCATTGAGGGTACTAATGTGAAGATAGATGAACATTTTAGAGGAGATTCAAGATCTGTAGGTTCTGAATCGGTGGTTGAAATGATTATAAATGAACTGGCATAGATTTCACCAGAACAAAATGAAGAACTAGTCACACCGGCATCATCAGAGAACTCAACTATGACTAAAGAACAACAACATGTGAATGTAAATCAGAATAAACCCAGGTATGTAAGATTGAATCTTTCAAAAAATTAGATAATTGGAAATAAAATTCAAGGTGTTATGACTAGAGGAAGATTGGAAAATGAAGAGGTATGTTTAATTTCTCAAGTTGAACCAACATCAGTTGTTGAAGCATGTCAAGATAAACATTGGATAAAAGAAATGGAAGATGAATTAGAACAAATTGAAAAGAATAATACTTGGACATTAGTTCCCCAACCTAAAGACAAAAATGTAATTGGAACTAAATGGGTATATAGAAATAAACTTAATGAAGATGATGAAGTAATTAGAAATAAAGAAAGATTAGTTTGTAAAGGTTACTCTCATAAATAAGGAATTGATTATAATGAAACCTTTGCACCAATAGCCAGAATTGAAGCAGTTAGACTATTTCTTGCATTTGCATCTCACAAGAACTATAAAGTTTATCAGATGGATGTAAAATGTGCATTTTTGAATAGAGATATAGAAGAATTTTACATTGAGCAACCTAATGGATTTTCATTGACAGATGATAAGGATATGGTTTGTAGGTTAAGGAAAGATTTATATGGATTGAAGCAAGCTCCCAGAGCTTGGTATGCTAGACTAGATAAATATCTTTTGAAGCTTTGATACACAAAAGGTAATGTTGATAGTAATTTGTGTTACAAAATTACCAATGATGACATTTTGGTTATTGAAGTATTTGTTGATGATATCATTTTTGGAGATGAAGAAGAGTTATGTAAAGACTTTGCTAACAAGATGCAGGAAGAATTTGAAATGTCTATGATTGGAAAGATAAAAAAATTTCTAGGTTTGCAAATTTCTCAAACAGATAAATGTATATTCATATGTCAAACAAAATACTTGAAGGAACTTTTGAAGAAATTTGGAATGGAAAACTCCAAACCAGTAAGCACTCCTATGACTACAACTAATAAATTGATATCAAAGGATGATTCAACTCCTATAAATCTGATAAGGTACAAATTTATGATTGGAGGATTACTGTATTT
Organism: Cryptomeria japonica; assembly: GCF_030272615.1. Taxonomy (NCBI): domain Eukaryota; kingdom Viridiplantae; phylum Streptophyta; class Pinopsida; order Cupressales; family Cupressaceae; genus Cryptomeria; species Cryptomeria japonica. The sequence goes on from NC_081411.1 coordinate 135,632,151, forward strand.
GACACAAACTAGACCTGATATAATAAATGCAATGTGTATTGTATCAAGATTTCAAAGCAATCCTAAAGAAAATCATGAAACTGCAGCAAAAAGGATTTTTTGGTACCTACAAGGAACAACAAATCTTGGTTTATGGTATCCTAAGGATGAAAATTTTGAGTTATGTGCATATACAAATGCAAATTGGGTAGGAGATGTGGATGACATAAAGAGTACCACTAGAGGTGCATTCTTTCTTGGCAGAAAATTAATTTCTTGGATTAGCAAGAAGCAGACTTGTACATCATTATCTACAGTAGAAGCAGAATATGTTGGAACAACAACTAATTGCACTCAGGTATTATGGATCAAGAAATTGTTGAAGGATATCAAGGTAAAATGCAAAGAACTGATAATTATTCATTGTGATAATTCAACAGCAATTGATATATCAAAGAATCTGGTATTTCACTCTAAAACAAAGCATGTTTCTATTAAGTATAATTTTCTGAAAGAAAATGTTGAAGCAAATGAAGTGAGATTGGTTTATGTGAATACTAAAGAGAAAATTGTAGATATTTTTACAAAGCCTTTGCCTAAGGAAATATTTGAATATCTCAGAGAGAAGGTTGGGGTAATAACCCCACTGACAGAGACTTGAATGATGAAGTTTGGCATCAAACCGGCAGGGACTAAAAGAAAAATATTTTTCCGGTCTTGATGAAGGAGAGCTACTTCTCAGGGGGAGTAGTTAGTTGTTTGTTATGTTTTGATTCTTAATTGCTTTGGCATTTTATGTCAAAGGGGGAGAGATATCTATGGAAAAACTTTGTACTTTAGGGAAAGATGTATTCTTGTGGAGAGATGTATTTTGGTTTTGGTTATATTGTTTCTATTTTTGGTACATAACTTTGTATTGATATATTTTGGGAGATTATTGGTTTTTGGCATTCTATTTTTGGCACTTAGATATTTTTCCATCTAGTGTTGCCATCAATGCCAAAGGGGGACATTATTGGTATTATGGATGACTTCATTATATGTTGCATTGGTTTTTTCATTGATGTCAACACCTATCCTTCTATAGGTCTACATTGATGATTTCAGAGTCTGGTTATATTAGTTTATTGTTGCATCGACACATTGTGGTCCCAACATGGATATTGGCTTATGCATAGTCACCGGTATTTGTTTCACCGACAGCTCAGGAAGTTGATGATGACTTCTTATCATCTAGAGATCCTTTGGTTATGTCAAAGACATGGATTGGATGTTTACATTTGGTTTTTTTCTTATTGGACAGATCGGGTTCACATATTTGCCTTAACCAATAGATAGGTCTAGGTTATGGACCAATACAGGATATCATGTTCCAGATCAGCACGACACGTTTTGGAAATAGTTTATTGATTGGATATTGTGTAAATGTATTGAGGCCGACATATTGTATCATATCAAGACTTATATTGTGAGTGTAATATCTTTATTGAGCCGACCTTATGATTTGGTATTAGGGTTTTGTATAAATAAATGTAAGATCTTATTTGAGAGATGTAACATGTGACTGTATGTGTGAATATTGAAGATCATATAAGCATATCATTGTACGAATCACACAGATATTATCTAGAGGTTGAAGGAAGGTTATGAAGGTGTTTGGCACTCATGCATAGAGATTAAACTAGTAATGAATCCAATATTGAGGATGTCATATTGAAGAAATACATTGTTTATTGGATTTAACCATCCATTTGTAGTCACTGTGACTCCTATTTGTGATTGAGTAGATAGCTCTAAGTGATTGGCCTTTCTGCATGTGTAGACCCCTTATTGTATACAGTTACTATATGTAGTAGTATCATCTGATTGTGGGTAAGGTTTCCCATCATGTTTTTTTCCCTTACAGGGTGTCCACATTAAAATCTTTGTGTCATGTGTTATGGATGTTGTTTTCCTTTCTCTTTCATGCATTAAGTTATACTGATAATAATATAATTGTTAATCTATTTTACCGATATAGGTTTTGTGTTGGAATAATTTATTTTGGGTTATAATTTATTGACAACTGATTCACCCCCCCTTAGTTGTCCTTCTTGGTTCCTAATAGAGTTTTCCTACAATAATTCAGTAAACAAGAGTACTGGAAGAACAATTTTTGAGATTGTTACCGGAGTGCATCCTCAAGGTATATTGGAATTAAAAGATATTAGCAGTCAAGACCAAAGAAGTTCAGAAGTAGAATAATTTGTAGATCACATGAAGGACTTACATATTCAAGTTAAGTAACATTTGGAAGACATGAACAACAAGTATAAGGAGAAGGCGGATGAGAAAATGAGACATAAGGACTTTGAAGTTGGTGATGAAGTGATGGTATATCTGAGAAAAGAAAGGTTCCCAGTTGGAACTTATAACAAATTATAGTTGACATAGTTTTGACCTTGCGGGATTTTGAGAATGTTCAATTTTGGGAATGCATATGAATTGGAGATACCAGATAGTCTTAGTATTTCACCTATGTTCAACATTGCAGATCTTCATGAGTATCATGTATTAGAATCAATGACAATCCCAAAGACATTGAGAGGGGGGGGGTGAATCAGTGTCTAACCAGTTAGCAAAATATTTAAACTTATTTAGAACTTTGTATCCCAAAATAGTGTACCGGTAAATAAGAATTAATGCCACAAATAAGAATAATAGAGACAACATAGAAAACACACCATAACAAGAGATATTTAACAAGGAAACCTGATGTGGTAAAAAACTTGGTGGGATTTGTTACCCATAATATTCACTCACTAGCCAATGAATAAATATTACTTACAATGAGGGGCCTGCACATGCAGGAAGGCTAGCAGCCTAGAGCTCACTGCTCAATCAGAAAACAAAAGTCTCACTGACTTACAAAATGGATTTGCAAAATACAATACAATGTACTGCTTTAGATCAGCATCAACTATGCCAAGTTCAGTACCGTTTTAAGCTCAGTCTATTACAAAAACCTCTATTGTCAACTATACTACCTTATACAAAATATCATATATGCTCTCTTTTTCATCACTGTATATCCTCTCTCCAAATGACCTATAAGATCTCGTACATATATATGAGTCTTTACAATATCCCATGTCAGCTTATACAAAAGATAATTACAATATAAAACAATAAACAAAAGCTTATTTTATGTCGGCTTGAGTGCCAGTATGCATTATTGCCACTGTCGGTGAAGTGTCTGTCAGTGAATGTAGAAGTCTACTGTCAGTGTCGGTAACTGCGGGTGGGTTGACAGATGATTTTCAGTTGGTTACCAAGTTGTTTCCATCAATGACAACATCAACTATTCTCATAAGAGTGTAGAATGCCAACAATCTCCCCCTTTGGCATTGATGGAAACACTCATGAGAAAAATCCAAAATTGTTCCCAAAACTAAAGTCCAAAAAGATATGCTGCCCTGAATAAATGATCTCCTCTGAATAAGAATTTTTCTCTCCACTACTCCCCCTTTGACATCAATGACAAAGGTTGTCAAAAAATGTCAATGAGTGCAAAATTTCACCTCAAGGTCTATAACCGGTTGGTTACAATCTAAAAGAGATCTGCTAAAACCAAATTCAGACTCTGCATAAACCTTTTGCTATCATTCAAGGTTTCCTCGGTCTCTTGGATCATGCCGATGAGATGATGCATGTGATCTTCCAGTGATCTTTCTCCTTGAATTAATGCCTTAGATATTTCTATTCTCTGAGATATAAGATTGTCCAACTTGGGACCAAGTTTATTTTTAATTTCTTTGACATTAGACCTTATCCTTGTCTTTTCTTTCTTAAGTTTCCCTAGTTTTTCTTCAAAGCCTGTCATTTCTTGCTCAAAAACCGATATGTAGTCGGATGAACCAATTATGTTATTAGCTATGTCATCAATTTCTTTCTGTATTTTACTGATCTCCTTGTCTATGTCCTTTGTTAGAATGTGAGGTTTGCATGTTTCCCTGTATAGCTCTTTGTACTCCAAAATTGTAGAGTTCAGTATTGGTAGTAATGTATTCAGGTGTTCAGTGCACTTCTTTATGGTGTCATCAAAGAATTTTTCCTTCTCTTTTTCAACTCTCTCCTTTATTTTATCCTCATTCACTTTATCAATGGTTATTACATTGCCATAAATAAATTTGGACAATGTGTCCAATTTACCTAAAGAATCCTTAATATGATCTATGTTACATTTTGGTGCAATCAATTTAAGAATTGGTATAGTGTCATCAATTGTATTGTAGGCCAAAGTATTGCAATCCGTTATCTTTTTTATTGAATCCAAAAGTACCTTTGTTGCATTAATAGGTTTGAATTCACTTGTTGATGTGCCCGATGTCTGACCAATTGCCTTTATTATCTCTATGCTTCCATCAGTTGTAACCATTTTTCTTGTGTTTACCTCTGGTGGATCAGTCTCTGCTTGCATCTCAACTAGCAAGGGTTTCTCAGACTGCTTTGATGTCATAGTGATTGCCAGTTTCTCTACCTCACTATGCACCTCTGCCTCATTAGGTTTCTTAGTAAGTTCAGCTGCTAGTAATTCAGTCTCAAGTGACCTTGTGCCAACATCTATTCCTTCAGAAGGTTTCTTTGCTTCTAATGGTTTCTCTATTTGGGTTGGGATCTCAACCTCAACAGTCTCTACTAGTTTCTCATCCAAGTTGCCACTATCAACATTGTCTTCCTTAACCTCTGTATTGTCCTTATCTACAACAATATTCACTTCCTGAGTATCCACATTCATGGGGAATAGTATGTCAGATTTTGGATGTGTGTCATCATGTGTAACATCTGTATGTATCGTTAGTGTTAATAACTGGTGGATCATCTATATGTACTGGTGCAGTATCCAAACATGGCGGTAGATTGTCAATGATCTTGATGTTTGGAATACCACCAACTTTACCTTTTCCCTTGTCCTTATCCTTCTAATATACTTTAAATGTCTTCTTCAGTCGGTTCATTTCCTCTTGTTTTTCCTTCTCCACAAAAAATATATCCCAATTATCAACAGTTTCATTTGCAATCTCTTTTACTCTTCCTTCCACTAAACTTACTTGTCGGTGACCACTGGCAAAAACAAATTGGTTAGCCTCAGAGATTAATTCATCAATTTCCTCTTTTGAGTTTACAGGATGTACAACTAGAAGTTTTTCAACCTTCAGTTTCTTATCTAATACCATCACTACAATCATTTTTGCTTCCAATCTCTTATATAGATCATTGGGTAAGTCATCCACAACTTCAATTAAAACCTTTTTATATATGTCCAAATGTAAAATAATACTGTTATCAATGCTTTCCTTGTCAGAGTCATTAAATGTGTTATACAATTTGTGTACATTAGCCAAGTTTCCATCATCAGTTATTTCACTCAATAAATCATTCAAAGAAAGAGTAACAAGTTGTTGTTTCTTCTTTGGTGTTAGTTTCTTTTGTGGTTCCCTTACTGTCTTTTGTTTCTTCCTCAAGGTCCTTGTTCTCTTAGGTGAAGGAGAGGGTACCGGTGAAGGTTTTCTCTTCCTTCTTTCAACTCTTTTAAACTCAACTGCCTTGTCACTATCAAAAGATGTTCCAACCGGTGAAATGTGTGCCTCTGGCTACAGTCCTTCAAGTTCAGTAGCCGATATGCCACTGATGTTCATTACATTTTCCTTGATTTCCTTCACTTTCTTGGATGCATCTCTAATATATTTTTCTCTTTTCTTTCTTTTCTTCAATATTTTTACACCACTTTCAATAGTCTCAGCACTACCAAAAACTTGTTCTGATGGTTCTCTTAGTGCATCTAGTAAAGTTTTAGCATATGTCTCAAGAATGTTAAGATCTACCTCATATCCCATTTCAGTCACCCATACAGTCCTAGGGATTACAACTTTCATCCATGTCTCATCTTTCTGTATAACAAAATAGATTTCTTTGTCATATTTGTCCACTATAATTTGTGGTATTCTTTCTCTAGTTTTCATTTTAGCTTGGAAAGCTTTAAAGTATTCAATTATGTTGTTGTCCTTTGCAATTCCCATGCCAGTAAAAGCTTCCTATAATTGTTTTCCTACTGGTATGTCATATCCAAAGTCTTTAGGTCCTGTACTAGGGATTTCCTTAGTGAAATACAACATTAAACATACCAAAAGATTTCCAAAGAGGAATGTCCCTTTCTTATCTCCTTTAATATTTTTCAAATTGTCAATGAGTTCATCTTTTAGTCATTCACACAGATCTATCATTGCATTGTTGTTAACCATCTCATAAGCATTGTTAATACAAAGACTAGAAACTGAGTTTAGCATGTTTGCATGTGTAGTCTTGTATCCTAGCACCATACTTACAAATATCAAATTGATGTATTTGATATCATTCACTCTTAGTGATCTATTGTCAGATGTTTCTCCTGTTAGGGTCATCACTTTATTGTTAGGAATCTTCTTTGTTTTATCAGGTCTACTATCGGTTGAGGGTAAACTAGTTACTACCCTAATTTCTTTTCAATTTATTTTGCAGACATAATCCAACCATAACAATTCTCTATGTGCTCTACTCAAAACAATTCTTACTACTTCCTCTAGAAATTAAGGAATGTTCAGTATCTCCACAAAACCTAGAGTTTCTACAATCTTGTGTTCGGGTTTAACAGTGTCATTATCAACACAAATTACCTTAGTAAACATTTTCATCAATTCTTCAGAACCTAGTTCTTCTATATTACAATGTATATAAATCCTAGGGTCTTCTACAAATACTATACCTTTAGGAATTTTTGAAAATGCCACTTCAGAGTCATCTTGTTTAGCAATCTCAGGAATTATCTTAAATATGGGCCTAGGGCATTTCACATTTTCCACAATAGTAGGTTTCAAAATAAACTCGGGAGAAGAAGAATAAGCCATTGAAAAATACCTTTAGCTGCCTGAAAATATTCTGAATGCCTAAAGGAATTACTCTGCACCTTCGCCTTGAATGCCTTTTCTCTGTTTTCGCACTCTCTGCTAATTTTAATGCTCGGTGAAAAAAAAATGAGGAAAATTTGATGATTTATAATGACATTTCTCTTACCAACTGCATTAATTGTTTACCGATTAAGTGAAAACTTAACACATCTACCCATAGAGAAGAAATCTATTTTCTCACCATCGACCGAGGGTAATCTACATGATTTTCAACTTACTACAATACCCCCAAAGGGTTACTTCTCACTTGGATGAAGAATCTCCTACCGGTGGAGGGTTACTCTATTCTACTAGTATAGAGATAGTTTTGTCAACATTTTGATCTCTCTTCCTAATCCATTGTTTTGAAAATTCTTGCTTTACCTCATCTACCTTTTCTTTTCCTTTCAAATTGGATCCTTTGTTGTTTGTTGATGAAGTCTTGCTTCTACAAAATTTAGCAATATGTCCAATTTTGTTGCAAGCATAACAAGTCACATTATTCCTCTAAATAGCATTTCCATATCCTATGGCGGTTTGTGTTTTGCATTTATTAGATAAGTGTCCATATCTTCCGCAAGCATAATATTTCACATTCATTCTGCAATTTTCTAAATTATGACCAACTTTGTTGAATTTGGAACATTGACCGATGGGTGCATTAATATTCTGATTGTTTCTAAATCTACATTGATTTTCTCTATGACCATATTTGTTGCAATTGAAACATTTTCCATTAAACTTATAAGCATTAGGTTGTCTTACCAGTTTGTTCTGATCTAGATTGTTTGCAGTGCCGGAACATTCTCCAACTTCAAATCCAAGTCCATTAGTATCTCCATTAGGTTTCTGACTTTTCAGCATGTCATCAAGCTCCTCTGAACTTTTCTTGAATTTCTCTTTGTGTTGATTTTCAGTAGCCAACTCATTTTCCAGAATTCCCTTTTGTCTTATAAGCTTAGTTTTATCATGTTGCATGTGAATCAGATTTGTCTTCAACATATCATTTTCATGACTAAGTCTTTTCATTTCTAGCATCATTGAGTCTCCTAGTCAAGTCTTCTTCATTCTTCTTCCTATCTTCAATGTCTTTACAAAACCTCATAGTCATATCTTGCATTTCATTCTTCATAGTATTGTTTTATTGTCTCAACTTGTTTGCAAGTTCTCTAAGAGTTTCTTTTTCATCATCCTCATTCTACATCTACATATGAAGTTCTTTTCTCTTATTCTTTGCAATAACTAGGTTATTTTGAAGTGCCAAAATGAATTCTTGAGAAGCTTTAAGTTCATCCTCGATATTCTTCACTTTTTCTGCATCATAGTCTACAAGAGCTCCTTCTAATTGTTTCCTTAAGTTCTCTGTCTGTACCAGTGTCAGAATCTTCCTCAAGTTGTTAGGCTTTTGAAAATAGAGGACCAAGCTCTAATACCAATTGTTAGAATCAATGATAGTCCCAAAGACATTGAAAGGCTCTGTGAATCAGTGTCTAACCGGTTAGCAGAATATTTAAACTTATTTAGAACTTTGTATCCCAAAACAGTGTACCGGTAAATAAGGTGGCAAATAAGAATAATAGAGACGACATAGAAAACACACCATAACACAAGATATTTAACAAGGAAACCCGGTGTGCAAAAAACCTTGATGGGATTGTGACCCACAATATTCACTCACTAGCCAATGAATAAATATTACTTATAATGAGGGGCCTGTACATACAGGAAGGCTAGCAGCCTAGAGCTCACTACTCAATCACAAAACAGAAGTCTCACTAACTTACAAAATGGATTATCAAAATTCAATATAATGTACTACTTTAGATCAGAATCAACTATGCCAGGTTCAGTACCAATTTAAGCTCAGTCTATTACAAAAACCTTCACTATCAACTATACCACCTTATACAAAATATCATCTCTACTCTCTCTTTCATCACTTTATATCCTCTCTCCAAATGACCTATAAGATCTCATACATATATATGAGTCTTTGACAATATTCCATGTGAGCTTATACAAAATATAATTACAATATAAAACAATAGACAAAAGTTTATTCCATGTTGGCTTGAGTGTCAGTATGCATTATTGCCGCTACTGGTGAAGTGCCTGCCAGTGAATTGCCGGTGCCAGTAACTACCAGTGGGTTGACAAATGATTTCTAGTTGGTTGCCAGGTCATTGCCATCAATGACAACATCAACTATTCTCATAAGAGTGTAGAATGCCAACATCATGAACCAGAATTCGGTGAGGGCAATATTGCAGACTTGGAGAAATAGTTTCCTAGAAGTAACTAGATCAAATTGAAAACATTTTGGAAAGTAGGATTGGGCATAGTACCCAGAGCAGTCAATATAAAGAATATCTTGTAAAGTGAAAGGACAAACCAGTTGAAGATTCATCTTGGATTTCTTGGGCAGAGGAAGACTGCCTTGGTTTTCCTCTGACCCTAGCAAAGTTAGAGACTCACTTTTTTTAACAACCCTAGATGTCTAATGCAGGAGCATCCCCAGTTCATGGCAATCTTGCAACAACCAAAAATATTTTGCTTTTTGTTTTGCTTTATATTTGCAGTTTCAACATTTCTTCTTGTGTGTACTAGATTTGGTTCATCGAAACCCGTGGAGTTGGATTTTACTTCAAGACCTAATCATCTTCCTTATTTCCAAATCTTGGAGCATTTGGATCATTTTTTGGCAAGATATCACTACCGGTTTCCATGATAGTTTCATATTACCATTTGACAGTTCCCTGTTACCGGTTGCCTGGACCTATTTGTTGATAGTGGGAAAACATCTCCTGTGGGGATTCACGACATGGTTTAACAACTTGTTGTGGATTCTATAAGTCTATTGGTTGTATCAGGCATTGGCAGGTTGATCTTTTGGTGCATCGATAGCCCTAGCTTGTAACAAGTGGTAACAGAGTTTGGTCATAGGTTTAAATCATGCAAGATGCAACAAGTGATGCTAGGAGGGGGATTGTTGGCAGTGGGCCAGTGTCCCTCACATGGATTTGCGACATGGTTTAACAAACTCCTATGGATTGTATAAGTCTAGTGGTTGTATCGGATATTGATAGGTCGATCTTTTTGTGCAATGAAAACCCTAGCTTGTAACAATATTCAAGAACTAGTAATATACCGGATCCATACTATATCTTGTAGAGCCCTGAGCGTTGATTATGATGTTCATTGGTGTGAAGTTGACCTTTTCCCATGATTTACACTATTAGGAATCGGAAGGACAACTGAGAGGGGGGGTGAATCAGTTGTCAATGAATTTCAACCCAATTATTAATTAATCCAACTTAATACTTAATACCAGTAAACCAAACTTAATGTCGGTTAACATATTAGCAGTTTATATCAATACCGGTGAAACTTAATGCATGAAACGGAAAGAGAAACAACATCCACAACACATAACACAAAGATTTTGACATGGAAACCCTATAAGGAGAAAAACCATGGTGGGAAACTTTACCCACAATCAGATGATACTACTGCAGATAGTATGTGTATATAAATGGGGTCTACACATGCAGAAAGGCCAACCATGTAGAGCACACTGCTCAAATGGGAGTCACAATGACTACAGTAGGATGGTTAAATCCTAGAATAATGTACTACTTCAAAGTGCATCTACAATGTTGGATTCAATACCGGTTTAGGCTTTGATAAACACCTTTAAACCTTCCTTGAACCTTCAAATGATGTCTTCTTGATTCACTCTATGATTTGGTCATATGATCTTCAATAATACCACAATTTCACACTTCCACACTTCATCTCACAAATGAGATCATACATTTATACAAAACCTAAGACCAAATGTGTAGGTCAGCTCACTAAGAATATTACAATTAAATAAATTACAAATAAGTCATGATGTGATACAACATGTTAGCTCAATACATTTACAATGATATTCAACCAATAAATCATCTCCATAACATATCATGCTGATCTAGAATAGATAACATGTACCGGTCCATAACCTAGACCTATCTGTCGGTAACAACTAATATGTCAACCTGATTAGACCAATAACAAAAACACCAAAACCAAGTATCCAAACCATGTCTTAGACATAATCAAGTGATCTCCAGATGATAACAAGTCATCATTAGTTTTGATGAACCATATAACCTACCGGTGAGCATATACCAGTGACTATGCATAAGTCACTAACCTTGCCAGTGAACAGAATATGTCGGTTCAATAGTAAACCAATATAACCATAGTCACAAATCAACAATGTAGATCTCCAAAAGGATAATTGTTGACATCAATGAAAAAACCAATGCAACACATTGATAATACCAACAATCTCCCCCTTTGGCACTAATGGCAAAACTAGATGGATAAGCATCTAAGTGCCAAAATAGAATGCCAAAAACCAAAAACCAACAATCTCCAGAATAGATCAATACCAAAAATCAAAACCAAAATATAAAGAGTATATATCTCTCTCAATGAATAATGTTTTTCCATAAATATCTCTCCCCCTTTGACATCAAATGCCAAAGAAGTTAAGAAAAAATACCAGAACATATAACCAACTACTCCCCTAGAGAAGTAGCTCTCCTCCATCAAAGCCAGAAAAGGATTTCTGTGATATTTTGTACTGGTTTGACGCCAATCTTCAATCGTCTAAGTCTCTATCGATGAGGGTATTACCCCAAGCTTCTCTCTGAGATATTCAAAGGTTTCCTTAGGAAAAGGCTTTGTAAAGATATCTGCAATCTACTCTTTAGTATTCGCATAAACCAATCTTACTTCTTTTGCTTCAACATTCTCTTTCAAAAAATTATACTTGATAGACTATGCTTAGTCTTAGAGTGAAATACTGGATTCTTTGATATATCAATTGCTGTTGAATTATCACAATAAATAATTATCGGTTCTTTTCATTTTACCTTTATGTCCTTCAAAATTTTATTAATCCATAATACCTAAGTACAATTAGTTGTTATTGCAACATATTCTGATTCTGCTGTTGATAATGATGTACAACTCTGCTTCTTGCTTATCCATGAAATCAATCTACTACCAAGAAAGAATGTGCCGCCAATGGTAATCTTTCTGTCATCTACATCTCATGCCCAATTTGCATCAGTGTATGCACATAAATCAAAATTTTCATCTTTAGGATACCATAAACCAAGATTTGTTGTTCCTTGTAGATACTGAAAAATCCTTTTTACTGTTGATTCACGATTTTCTTTAGGATTATTCTGAAATCTTGAAACAATACATATTTCATTAATTATATCAAGTCTAGTTTGTGTCAAATATAGTACACCTCCAATCATAGATTTTTATCTTGTCAGATTAACAGGAGTTAAATCATCCTTCTGTTGCATTTTTGATGATTATGCTGTGATTGTCATTGATTGACACACACTTTCTATGAGATCACTTTTTGTAAGTATGAGTTATGCTCAAACCGGTACTTGTTCCAAACCGGTATCATGTATTAGTCTTTAGACTATCGGTATTTTGCATCAAGTGTTTACTGATCTCAAGCAGCACAAAGACCCAAGTGGCATGAAGACCTCAAGTAGTTCAAGGATCTCAAGCAGAGCAGAGCAAAGGAACTAAAAGTGGCAGTTATCATTTTTCCCAGTCTTCATTTTTATCAAATCGGCAACCGGTATTTTGCGTAAGCCAGCATTTTCTATGAACCGGTAATACTCTATGATGAGTTACCATCCACCATTTGTTTGGCGGTGCCGACACTTTGGCGGTGCTTTTGTGTCATGTTACCAAATATGTCTAGATACACTGAACCTAGGAACTTGCAATGTAATCCTATTGAACCGACATGAAATCAAATTCCTTGATAAGGGCATCATGTCTAGGGTTTTAGGTGTTGCTAAGGTTTTTGATATTGCATGAGTTTTTGTATGAGCGATCATAGGAGAGCAGAGAGAGTCTATGTGAAGTAACAAAGTGTGAAGTGTCTGCAGACTAAAGTAATGTTGAAATGCATTAGCAATGAGATTTCATGGATCAAACCAAGCATACTATGCTAGTATCTAGATCACTCACTTGTTGATTACTTACATCTTCAACAAGTCAGAAGACCCTTAACCGGGCAGGCTTGTCAAAGCCTTTGTAAATCCTCTAACAAGGTGGTTCGCAAGGTAGTCTTTAATCGGACTTATCTCCTAACAGAGACTGAGATTCCTAACAGGATCTATTCTGGTAAAGAACATTGTATCACCTTAACCGGTTTGGTTACTATTCTGTAGATAGTTACTTGTGAGTTTCATCTCACCGTGGTTTTTCCCATTTGGGTTTCCACATCAAAATCTCATGTTATGGTGATTTTGCTTCTGTGGGTGAATGCCTTATTTGTTGTTTGGTTTGCATATGTGTTAACTAGTTTGTTTGTAAGACTGCTTTACCGGTTTACTGCTAAACTATTTAAGTGTTTGAGTTCAGTATTTTTTGGTATACTAATTCACCCCCCACCCCCTCTTAGTATTCATCAATTGGTCTCAGTGCCAACCTTTCTATAAGTCTAACCACTTGGAAGGAGATATGGGGGAATACATTGTGAGGGAACTTACTCATTGGTTCACTCAGACTGAGCAAGCCTATGATGAACTTAAAGTCAAATATAAAGCCTCTCAAGCAAAAAGAAGAGAGCATGCTGAAAAACTAATGGAGCTAACTGAAAATAGTTCCTCTGATGAAGCGGACATGGAAGCCCTAGTTCAAGAAGTGGAAAAACTGAATGAATCCAATGCCAACCTGAGAAAGGAGTTGGAAGGATTGACTATCTGAATGTGTCAAGAGCTTGAGAACTGGAGGAAAATTGAAGATCTAGTAAAAGACAAAGATCATGAGATCTCCAATCTAAAATAAGAAATCAGTGCCCTAACCACTCAACTCCATGAGAGTAAAGTGGAAAAGGAAGACATGCAAGTAGAACTGAACATTGCTATCTCGGAGAATGCAAACTTGCTGGAAACAAATGTTGCTATTTCCAAGGGACTCTTTGAGTCAAAAGAAATACTTGCTAAGTTCAATCAGAGTGCTATCAAGCTAGAGAAAAAGATGGAATCAGCTAAACCAGTAAAGAATACTAATGAACTTTGCTTCTCTGAATATGAGGAAGGTGAGACCTCTGGAACAAAAGACGGAGCATCAAAGAAGCAACCGACACCAAAGGATAAAGGTAAGAAAAAGTTCAAACCTATTTTCTTTAATTGTCTTAAGGAAGGACATACTGCTAATATATGTAGAAATAAGGCTTACAATAACTTTCCTTACTTTCTAAATGATAAGCCTAGATCCAATAGATTCAATGGTAACTGTTATGCATGCAACAAGTTTGGGCATAGAGCATTTGAATGTAGGTCTGTCATGCACAACACTGGAAGGTATCCTCAAAGGAGTCAAGGAATTTTTCCTGAACCCTCTAGGAACCGGAATCCAAACCGGTTTAATACCTATAATAATCAGTCAGGTAATGGTGGCTATCAAGCAGCAACCAGAAGGAGAGAATCCTACTTGATTTGTCATGGTCATGGCCACACTGCTGCAACATGCAAAAGGAAGAATGGAAAAATGAATAATGGACCTTGGAGAGCACCTAGAATGGTTTGCTATCATTGCAACAAACTGGTTAATACAACAAGATTCTGTAGAACAAGAAAGAATATATCGAATGATATACCGGTCACTCCAGAAAGAAAGATTGATGTTGAAACTATTCAATCAAACATGAAGAAAACATGGAGGAAGAAACCTGATGAAGTGTTACAAGAGGAACCGGTTTTTGTACCTAGTGTGGAAGTCACTGAACTAGCAAACTAAGCATCAGAAAAGCTTAGGGGGAGCAAATGGTGAAATGTTTTCAACTCCCAATTTACATTGGTAAAAGACCTTAACTAGTATGTGATACCTATCATTTGGCAGAAGATCAGAAATGGTAAAGGGCAAATTAGGGTTTACGCCCTAATAGTGGAGCATTTATTATGGTAGGTGAAGAATTTATTTAAAAGGAATTTTCAAGTCATTTTTCACTTATCAGTTTTTGAGTGAAGAAGTTTTCAAGTGCAGAGTGACGAAAGGCGACTTGTGTTGTAATTCAAGGTGATTTCAATTTCTTGAAGAAGATTCAGAAGCTAATATCAATCGGTCAAGTGTAGAACACAGAGCAGTAGTTCAACAACCAAAGGAGTGTGTGGTGAAGTGGAATCTGCAAGCCCTAAACTTTTATTTATGAAGTTATTTTTCAAATTTCTCTATTTATCATGGCTTCTGCATCACACTCTAGCTCTAATGCACCCATTGATTCAGGAGATTTTATCCAACGGAAGGCAAAATATAATGCCCTATCCCAAATACTCGGTGGTGTTATAGTAGAGGAAGGTATTTCAGATTATATTGACTATAAAATTGAAGATCCAGGGTCTCTAATGATCCATTCCCGGTTAAGCTCATTCTGCGAGAAGGACAAGAAGATCAAACCAGAATTTAGCATATTGGAAAATAAGAATCTTCATAATGCAGTCTATTTCCTTGAAGAATTTATAGATGATCACATCCGCATCATTCTAAGAAGAGTGCACAGTGACAAAATGTATTTAGAGCGGACGCATGACATCACACCGGAAGTGATTCATGCCGTCACTAGTTTCTGTAACATTGGGGAAGTACCAGCCATAAGGAATATTAGCAAGACTAAAATGACCAAGCTCATCGGTTCTGTGAGTGACTCACGAGGAATGACTATCAATTCCATCAAGGACGATCTGGTCAAATATGCATGTATGGTGATAGGATACTAGACGTTCCATGCCAGAAGAATTAATTATGTCTCTGCTGCAGTGGTAAATGCAGCCTACAAGATGATCAAGGAAGATGCATCATTTGATTTGTGCACCTGTATGCAAAGACAACCTCTAGTGAACCTGAATTCGATTAAACAAGACAATGCCTTGAGATTTAAATTCAGACAACTATTGGTCGGATTGTTCTTCTACTTCCAAGGCTACTTTCTAGGAGTAGGTGATATTCAGTGGTTTGTTGACCAACCTGTTACAAAGCAAATCAAGGAAAGTCTACAAGCAGTTGGAGCTGGTTACCCTGAAGTCCTGAACAGATACTTTGATGAGTTCAAAAATAAGATGAGCCTAAGGATGAGGATATCTAGTGATATTGTCAAGAAATACGAAGAGGACATCTTCTTTATCATCAAAGTGGATGAATGCATAATGGAGGCCATTGAGCCTAGATAGGAAGAAGTGGAGCCTATGGGTTATGAGGTAATGTATGATATGCTGGAAGGGTATACCTCTACCCTTCTTGCCTCACCTCTTGATCCTAAGGAGAAGAGAATCGACACCTATCTGGAAAGGGTTACAAAGGTTAAAGAACCCTCAGTGAAGAAAGGAAAAGAACCTCTAGTAAAGAAGGCAATGGAAGTGCCATCTAAATCGGCACCGATTACTACAACAAGTCCTAAAGTGACCAAGCGGTCACTGGCAAAGAAGAAACCAGAAGCTGATCCCGCCAAGGTATTTGAGAGGAAGCGAAAGACAAAAGACAACACACCAAACTCAGAGGACACTATGTCTTAAGAACAGCCTAAGAAGACTAGGAAAAGGAGGAAGAAGACAAAGACAACCAGCAATGAACCGGCAACATCTGCATCGGTAAATATTGATATTTCCTCTTATAAACCTTTGTCACATTGTCAAAGGACAATCAAGAATGTTAGAAGAAAATTGCTTGGTGATTTGAAAGAATACTTTGATGATTTCAATGACAATGAGAAAGAGGAAGTAGAACAAAAGGTTATTCTTTATTTATGTGGTAATGACTAGTCACCATTAGAAATTAGATCTGAGGCACCTGATTCTTTGTATAATTCT
Organism: Cryptomeria japonica; assembly: GCF_030272615.1. Taxonomy (NCBI): domain Eukaryota; kingdom Viridiplantae; phylum Streptophyta; class Pinopsida; order Cupressales; family Cupressaceae; genus Cryptomeria; species Cryptomeria japonica. The sequence continues at coordinate 135,648,991 of NC_081411.1, forward strand.
TTAGATAAAAAATGGCGCATTGCCATAGAAAAGGAACAAGAAATAAGAGAGGAAGTATTTGCACACTATTTTCTTGATGTATCTAATTCTCAACTATATGAAGTTATGGAAAAATACAAAGGCCTCTTCTTCATGAGAAGAAGGAGACTCTTGTTGCTAGAAGGAAAAGTTCCTGGAGTGGTGAAAGATACCCACTCTCATACTCAATCCACTCTAAGGCTGCATCAAGTGGCTAAAGCCAGCAAGAAAGTAGAGCAAGAACTAGAAATCAACAAACCAGATGAGGTATATGAGAGTGAAGGAGAACTGGTCACTGATCAAATGGACCCCATTGATGTTGATGCCTTGAACAGTGAAACTGTTACTCTAGATACACCAACAAAAGCAGCCGGATAGGAGAAATAGTACAAAGAAAAGGCTAAAAAGGAGCAAGTGGAGAAGAAGAAGAAGAAGCAATAGGAAGAAGAAAAGAGGAAATAGGAGGAAGAGGACAAGAAGAGAAAAGAAGGGGAAAAGAAAAGAAAAGAAGAGGAGAATACAAAACAAGAGGAAGAGAAGAAGAAGGAAGAGGAACAGAAAGAAGAAGAGAAATGACAGGATGAAGAAAAGAGGAAGCAGGAAGAGGAGAAGAGAAAGGAAGAGGAGAAGAAGAAGCAGGAAGAGGAGAAGCGAAAGGAAGAGGAGAAGAAGAAGAAGGATGAAGAAGTAGAAAAGCGGAAAGAAGAGAGGAAGAAGGAAGAAGAGAAAAGAAAGGCAAAGGAAGAGGAGAAAAAGAAGGCCAAAGAGGACAAGCTGAGAACCAAAGAGAAGAAGGAAGCGGCACAATGCACATAGGTGGAGACCCCAAAGGCAACTGGTAGTCAAACCAAACTGGTTGACATTACCAATCCCATTGACCTCCAATTTACAAATGAAACACAGTTACTGCAAAGTATTAAGCTTGCTCAAGAGTGATTAGATGCACTAAGGAGGAAAATGGAGGAAGATGTGATTTAAACTGTGGTGGAAACTCTTATCGGTTTGATTCCTGATACCAACCTCCCCAGTACCAATTCCTCTCTAGCACAACTCAAACTCTTATGCACAATTATGGAGGACCAGGTGCACTACCTGGAAGAGGTTGATGAAGCCAATGCTCAAAAGAAGCATCAAAAGGCTCTGAACACTGCCTTGGTGAAAAAGTTGAATGAGCTTCAAAAAGCATAGCAAGACATCAGGGATGCTCTTGATGAGGGGAATCTGCTGCTAAGTAAGATAAGCCAACCCCATCTATTCTATGATGATGTGCTCACTCAGTAAGGCAAACTGCAATCTGACTTGTAGTCATTTATAAGCACCTTCAAGCCGCCATATGATTCCTTCACCGCTTATGGGCAAACCATTCACCGGTTTCAACTTCAGAATTCTAGAATAGAGTTAGAGATCAACACCCAGACCAAAGATTTGCAGGAACTTCAACTAGTTCTACTATCAGGACTACAAATACTTCGGAAATGTTATCTTAATCTGGATGCCTTAACGGTCACTCAAGAGATGAGTATCATGGATGCCTTAACGGTCACTCAAGAGATGAGTATCATGGATGCCATGGAGGAACAAGTATCCTAGATGCAAATGGAGAGTGAGGTTGCTACCTCATTGCTTGAGTCATGGTCCTTATCCATGAAGCAATTTATGTAGGACTTTAAATCTGTTTTTGACAAGTTTCACTGTTTATTGTCATAAACTCTTAGTATTTTTGCTAATGAAACAGGAGTTGTTTTGTTGCACTTTGTCATTGTTGGCAAAGGGGGAGAAACATTCCTTTGTATTTCAAATTTTGATGCATGATATATATACTTTCATGTTTATCTTTGTAAGGGAGTAGTATACATTGTATTTTCTGCAAAGGGATAGTGTATATGCTTAGGGGGAGTACTTTTGATTATGGCATTTTTTTTTGTAAAACACTTAGATGTCAAAATTTTTCCCAAGTGTCTCCATCAATGCCAAAGGGGGAGATTGTTGGAATTTTTTATGATTATCTTGTGATTGTCATTGATGGACACACACTTGCTATGAGATCACTTTTTGTAATTATGAGTTATGCTCAAACTGGTACTTGTTCCAAACTGGTATCATGTATTAGTCTTTAGACTATCAATGTTTTGCAGAAAGTGTTTACCGATCTCAAGTGGCACAAAGACCCAAGTGGCATGAAGACCTCAAGCGGTTTGAGGATCTCAAGCGAAGCAGATAAAAGGAACTAAAATTGACAGTTATCATTTTTCCCAGTCTTCATTTTTGTCAAAATGACAACCGGTATTTTGCGTAAACCGGCATTTTGTATGAACCGGTAATACTCTGTGATGAGTTACCATCCACCATTTCTTTGGCAGTGCCGACACTTTGGCAGTTCTTTTGTGCCATGTTACCAAATATGTCTAGATACACTGAACCTAGGAACTTGCAATGTAATCCTATTGGACCGACATGAAATCAAATTCCTTGATAAGGGCATCATGTCTAGGGTTTTAGGTGTTGCTAAGGTTTTTGATATTCATGAGTTTTTGTATGAGCAATCATAGGAGAGTAGAGAGAGACTGTGTGAAGTAACAGAGTGTGAAGTGTCTGAAGACTGAAGTAATGCTGAAATGCATTAGCAATGAGCTTTCATGGATCTAACCAAGCATACTGTGCTAGTATCTAGATCACCCACTTTTTGATTGCTTACATCTTCGACAAGTTAGAAGACCCTTAATTGGGTAGGCCTATCAAAGCCTTTGTAAATCTTCTAACAAGGTGGTTCACAATCATGGATCTTAAATCCTCTCACAAGGTAGTCTTTAATTGGACTTATCTCCTAACAGAGATTGAGATTCCTAACAAGAACTATTCTGGTAAAGAACATTGTATGACCTTAAACGGTTTGCTTACTTTTCTGCAGATAGTTACTTGTGAGTTTCATCTCACCGTGGTTTTTCCCATTTTGGTTTCCACGTTAAAATCTCTTGTGTTATGGTTGTAGACACCTAAAAATGGTCAACGCTTGCGGAATCGTACTTTAACATTAGCGCATTGCCTTATTTTAGGTTTTTGCATCACACTAACATTTCTCCTATGTCACGCACTTGGTCTTTATCATTTGCGAGCATCAAGTCCTTCTTTTGCATTCCTCATTTGTCTCACTTTCAAATTTGGTCTTGTCGATAACAATCTTCAGTCATGATTTTGGTCAATCTTATCCTGTCACATCTATGTGCGTATTCATTTGTCATCATTTTGGACATTGTCAATCCTAACTAGGGTTTTTTCCTCTTATCAATCTTGTCATCATGCGATCGATTTGTCATCTATTCTTGTCTTTTGATCAATTTTTCATCAATCTTGTCATCTTCTGATCTATTTTGTCATCGATCCTTGTCTTCTTGTCAATTTTGTCATTTTGTGATTGATTTGTCATCGGTCGTTGTCTTTCTCAATTTGGATCAATTAGTCATTGTCCCTCGTCAATTGGCGCATTTATTAATCACATCATTTATTAGCATTGGTCTTTTATCAAGACAGAATCATGATCAAATCAAATCGATATCAATTATCCTTTGTCAAGACCTAATTGTCATCCTTGCATTTCTAATTCATCTTTTAGGGTTTCATGATTTTATTCATTTAACCCTGTTTGTCATTTCTCCCTCTAGGTTAAATAATTTATTTATTTATCCTAGGTCTTCTTGTCACAATTAAATGTTTAATTTAATTGGCTAACTAATTATTCCTCTTTTTGTGAACTAATTAATAAATGACAAATTATTAATTGATTTACCTAATTTCTCCTAATTTCCTAATTTTTCATCAATTTCTAAATTCCCTCTTTGTGAATTAATTAATAATTAATTCAATAAATTCCTAATTTCCTAATTTCCTCGTTTCCTAATTCCTATTTTCCAATTTTCTAGTTTTCCTAATTTCTAATTCAATTTCCTCCTATTTTTGTAAATTAATTAATGAATGGGAAATTATTAATTAATTTACCTAATTTTCATCAATTTCCTAATTTCCAAGTCATTATTTCCAACTTAATTTTCTAATTTCTCCTAAATTCCTAAATGTCTATTTCTATTTCAAAATCTTGTCATAAATCCTTGGATAGCAATTTGTCATAAATTGTCATAAATCCTTGCATAGCAATTTGTCATACACATGTCATAATTTTGCTATTCTTGATTTGAATTTCCATTCAAATAATTTTCATGCTAATCTGATCTTTTCTCCAATTTGTCTATAAATTGGATGAATTTTTTCAATCAAGAATAATCACTTTGTCGAATCAATCACGCTTTGAGTACTCTTGTGCTAATTGTCAATGTTGCTTTCACATTAGGTTTATGCACTTGAAGGTGAGATCCACAAACAAAAGCTATTTGAAGAAGAAAGAAGGACAATGGAGCCACATGAAGGAGATATTCAGATCTGCATTTGGTTTGCTTAGCTTTTAATCTTGAATGTTTTGCTTTCATGTCTTTATTGAGTGTGTTTAGGATTGATCATTGCATTTGAGCTTTTGTGATTGAGCTAGATTAGTATTTGTTATTTGCTTGTGATGATTTCTGATTTCCTATGCTACATTAATTGATGAACCTAATGTGAACTAACCCCCTAACCATGGTTTTGAGTGCTTTTGAGTTGATTTGCAGGTTAAAAACCCAAGAAACAGGGTAATGCAGGGTTTTCTGGGAACTTCTGCGCTTGTGTCAAGCATTTTGCACCTTTGTCAAGAATTTTGTGCCTGTGTCAAGGACATTCTACTCCTGTGTCAAGCATTTTGCGCCTGTGTCAGACATTTTGCACCTGTGTAGGGCTAGAAACAGAGGTAAAAGACAGTGTTTTTCACTTGCAAGTTGTTTTCTTTTGCATTTTGTTTCTGCTTTTTTGGTTTTGTTGGTACTGATTCTCTATGTAGAACCTTGGCATACGCATGGCAAAGACAACAAATGAAACTACTAACACATTTTATGCTAGTTCGATAGCCAAAGACTAAACATATCAAACTTCTGACTTGGGTTTTTGTAGGTTGCCTTGGACTACAACTAAACTTTCTGCTTGAAATTAATATTTAGGCACCTAGTATGATTTCTACATAGGATGGAATGAATATATGTTTGCTTTGATTGTTGAGTTTGAAATTGGAGTAGGAGAGTATGCTCTCATCCTTCTTAGGGTGATCAGAAATCCAGATCTTCGATACCATGCTCATGTTTTCGATTGTGTGTCACCTTTAGAGGGCCTACCTTCCCAACCATTTGCTTTTGCAAGAAAGTGATAATCATGAGAAGGGAACGACCCAAAGTGAGTATGGCTAGAATACCTTGGCATTATAACTCACTATAAATAAATACCTGATGGGCAAAAGCTTTGAAGGAAGGGTTACGTGGGAATTGCAGTTACTTGGGAAGTGATGACCCTTGAACTCTTTCTCATATCAACATCTAAGTCAGACCTCAAGGTCTAAATCGTGCTTGCACGACTACATTTGTTTGGTATCTTGGTGGGCTTAATGTCTCAATCACACTTGCGTGACACCAAGGAGTAACGCTTAACATAAATCCTTACTAAACACCTTGTATTTAGAGGCCAAAAATCCTTCTAGTTGCTTGAGAAGGACAAGTTCAGATACTTGGAAGAGATACTAAGTTCGCCATGGGGAGATTTCCATGGGGACTGATGCTTGGCTGCCCTAAGAAGTGAGTGTTGTGGAGGGGAGCCTATGGTGTCAAGCATCTATGTATTCTCCTTGAATCTCATAACAAGTCTACCTCTCAAGTACCTACTGCCCTTGCCATCCATAAGAAATGTGTGAATGAGCATGATTGTCTTGAGTCTAAGTTAAAACATCTTATCTTCTTTGCTTGTCAAAAGTTGAGTTGTGTCTCATTTCAAAAACAAGACAAATTGATTCAAAAACAAGGTTAAACACAAGAACATTTCATCCAACAAAGTTCAAAACACCTTCAAACATGATTGTCAAACATTTTTCAAAATCTTGTCTCAACATTCATGTCACTTAGGTTTAGGTTCATCTTAGGTTTGCATTTTGCAAATTCATTGTCAATTACCAAGGTTAGGTTTCACCTAGGTCATACTCCTTTGCATATCAATAAGGGTTATCCATTTGCATGTGTCCTCTTGCATTAGAGTAATACCATTTCATAAATCAAACTTAGGTTGACATTGTCATACATTTGCATTTGCATACCCTAGGTTTCTTCATTAAGATTAGGTCATTATCATATCATATTAGGGTCATTTTCATAGTAATTGTCCCTTTGCATATAGTGTCAAAACTAGGTTTTGTCATACTTGAGTAATCCAAATCTTTAATAAACCCTAAGTCATTTTTAGGGAGTCTAGACCTTATCAAACCTTTTCTCTTTATGTCATTATTGTCATTTGGTCAAACCTAGCTTAGTATCCAAGCATATAGGGGAGACATTGTCATTTTGTCATTTTTTCACTTGGTCCTTTTGTCCTTTGAGGTCTAGATATCATTTCAATTTCCTAAGGGTCTCATTTTTAGAATTGCATTCATAAGTTTGTCAAAATCTTGAAAAAAGAACAAAAGCATAGGTTGCATTCTTTCCATAGATTGCATTTCCGTCTATTTAGTTTGCATTTAGTTGCATATCATATATCATCCTTGAAAAATTCCAAAAAAATATTGCATTGCATAGTGACATGTCTATTGAAACAAGGTTCCAAGCACCAATGATGCAACAAAGTTTGACGTATCAACCAACAATGCAATCGAATTTTAATCCAAGGAAATCACAATTATGTCCAACCCAACAACAAGGCAATATTGATCAAACTTTTTATGATGAAACAAGTCTCAAAATACAAAAACTAGAGGAGAAACTAGCTCAAGAAAATGAGATTTTGGAACAAAGAGTGAAAAACATTGAGAAGAATAGATCACAAATGTCCAAAATGTTTCAAAAATTTCCAGGTCGAAATCCAAAGATTGAGCCAATTGATGTAAGATCTCTTCTTGAACGATCAGACATACCAGCTCTCCTCTCACAAATAGAGATGATGAAACAATTTCAAGAAAAGAGACAACATCAATTTCAACATTATGTGCCTCCACAACAAGAACAAGAAGGTGTTTCTTATCAATCAGATTTTCAACCATCACAACCAATTGTTCAACAATTCCAACATTTCCAACATACACAACCAATGGTCCAACATATTCAACCAACACAACCAATGGTCCAATTTCAACAATATGTCCAACCAACTATACAATGTCAACAGATAATTCAACTAATGGTGGAATATCAACAAGTTCAACCAACATATCAATGTCAACAACCACAACCAAACATTCAAAAAAAAAGGTTGCAGCCCACACCAAGCCAAATTTTGAACATGTCAAATCAAAACATGACATCAAACCAAATTCTTTCCAAACAAGTTCAAATTCCAGATACAACTATGTCAAAACGTCGAAAGAAAGGTGGCTTTATTGCAAGGCTCTTAAGGAACCTACCAAGTGAGTTCTTTGAGGAAGATCAAGATAATACAACTATGTCTAGCAATGCCTCATCTCCCCACAAGCAAATGGACTCTCCAGTGGCATCTATCCCTACACCTCTGGAAGTTTCACAAGAACCTTCCATATTGTCCTCATCAAATAATACACCCAAGGATGCAATTACCCAAGGGCTATCCATAATTGATTTCCAAGATAATCCAATTCATGATGCACATCCTTGTCATGTTTCAGAAATACAAGACCCAATGCCACCATGCACTTTATTGTCATTACCTGTTTTAGAGGACCCCATTCGAAGTCCCTCTTCCTCATGTTCAAGCATTGATTCCTTGCCAAAATCCATCAAAAATGTTCAAAGTGCTTTTCCTTCATGCCAAACCATTGATCCCTTGTCAAAATCCCCCATGCATATCCAAAGTCTAACCCCATGTCAAGAGGATAATTTAGAGCATAAAGAAATGCGTGTTAAATAGATCAAGATCAAGATCCCGAAACCTTATCATCCCATCCAATTGTTGACCAGGATCTCATCTTCCCAGAAACTCATGATGATTCCCCTATTCTTGTCCATCCTATCCAAATTCCTATTGACACTCCATTCCCCAAGCAAGATCAAGATATCCCAGTCCATCCAATCCCAAACGATCCCCTTCCAATTTATGAAAAAAATGTCCTTTCAAATCCCATTGACATTTCACTTCCTAAGAAAGATCAAGCTATCCCTTCCATCTTTTCCGATGATTCCATTAAAAGTCAAGAGCAAAGCACCTTTAAAGAGGAATCCAATGATCTTCCTCCTTTTCAAGATCAAAGTATCCTTCCAAATTCTTTTCCAACACAAGACCCTATCATTCCTTCAGATCCTCCACAAGATCCACTTGTTCCTCCATCTCCACATCCTAATCCAGCATATCCACTCCAAGATCGCATTTCTTTTGATGATCCCATTATTTTTCCCATTCCATCTCTTGAAGAGCTTGTCATTGAACCATGTCCACTACACAATCCTAGTCCCCCTCACAATCCTAATCCCACTCATGATTCTAACATGTCAGTGCAAGATGTTCATGAACCTTCGACATGCATAATGGTTTCTTCCACTTTGGTGCAATCCGATCCACTTCAAGATCTCATTATTTCTCTCATATTATATCCACCTCATAATGCACTCACGTCTTCTTCCCAAAGAAAAGAATATCCTACACGTCAAGATATTCATAATGGCCAAGGAGTAGACCTTCATGAGAAAGAACCCCTCCATATCAAAGAAGATATTAAGGGTCATGTCTACACAACTCACTCTCAAGATGTTGGTATCCCTCCATCAAAATCAAAACATATCCCTTCCCCATCATACCTTCCATCCATCTTAGGTCCTTATATCCCTTCGTCCTCTATGCAAGGTTAGCAAAGGCATACATCCTTGAGTAAATTTCATCCATCCAAAAGAAGTCCATTTCATTCATATCCATCCATGCATTCCTTTCCCCCTCCAAGCAATTTGGATGCCAATTATATAAGTCATAAGTCTAGCAATCCACATGTATTCAAGGATCAACATGTCCAATATAATCGACATGTCAAAACAAAGAACAATATGTGTATGCGGGAAAAGTGGGCGAATAGAATTAAATATGTGAAAATATTGTTAAAAACTTGTCCACACACACACACAGGACTTCTTGATGCAAGCTATGGAGTAATGAAGTATTACTCAGCTTCCCAAGGAGGGTCCCATGGTTCTCTATCTCACAATGTCCCTCAAACCAATGTTTTTGCTCTCAGATCACTGAGCAAAATGGTTTAGGGATGGCAAATGCAAGAACGAGAGATGCTTTGATAGATTTTAGTATGAGATGCATTGTAAGCTATGTATGATTCTAGAAATGCAATAAACTAAATGATAAGATGACAAGATTAGTATGAATACTATCCTAACATGATATATTAGTCTATGATTGAGCTAAATGATAAAGAAAGTATTCTAAACATGCATATTTAGACTAATTTCTATTCTAAAAGAGGCTAAATGATGAGCATAAAAATGATATGAAAGCTTGAAAGAATTTGAGCATAAGTGTAATGCTTCAAATTTGAAAGATGATTGATAAAAATGGAGGAATGAGAGCTCTATTTATAGCACAAACAGGGCAATGGATGGTCAAGATAGAAAGGTTTAATCAAGGGCCAAGCTTGAAAGTTGGGGATCCATGTGCACAATTTGCACCAATGACATGGTGACAAGTGTCAACATAAGATTGGGTTGAAAGAAGGGGTTGGAGGCATTGAATGCTTGAGAAGACCTCATAGTTATCTAGAGGCTAAGGGTCAACTCTAAGTTAGGATTACCCACTGGATTAGGAGTTAATCCAAGGATAAACCTTTGTGCAAATGATTAAGAGATAATCATGGTCAAAGCATTAAAGGCCTGATGAGACCCTTGGGTTGGGTAGAGGTTGAGTCAAAACAAATGTTTTAACCATGTAGGAGGGTTTGGGTTAACCATTAATGGTTATTGGAGACTTTGTGGATTAAGTGGTTGAAGGTTGGAAGCTTTCAAAGGTTATCAAAGACTTTGAGACATTTAGTGGTTGAAGGTTGAAAGCCTTTAATGGTTATCAAAGACTTTTAGGCTTTGAGAAGTGACTTCCCTTTGCTTAGGGATGTGACAAAGTTTAGAGGAGGGGTTAGGTTAATTAGAAGCAATTAGAAGATTCTAGAAGGGATTAGAAAGGGGTTTGGGATTTTGCAAGTGAATGGGGGGGATAATAGGATTTAATTGAAATAAAGTAATTTTCATTCAATTTGGTTGCAATTTGGGGAAATTAAATAAATTGGATTTATTCAATTTAGGATAACTATTTAATTAAATTTGAATTTAATTAAAAGTGGATAGAAGGGATTTAATTGAATAAAATGATTTATTCATTAAATGGGTACAGTTAATTTTATTTAAATAAATTGAGTAATTTACTTAATAAAATAGAGGAATGTGGATAATTTAATTAAGTAGAGAAATGAACATAAAATATTCATTTAGGAATATGGTCATTTTTATACGTCTACATTTTGCCTCTCTTTGAAGTGATGTGTGTGCACATGTTATTTCAAAGAAAATGATGCTTTATCATGATTTATGATCAAATGCAATTTTTGTTGTGTCGCTCTTTTATTTTCAAGTCATGCCCCAGATTCGATATTTGATGTGTGATGCCCCAGATTTGATATTTGATGTGTGATGCCCCAGATTCGATATTTGTATCGTGCTATCATGATTTTATGTAGTTGTCCAATATGAGTGTCGGTATAACTTGTTTTGATGTGAGATATTTCAAGTTATGTAGATATCAATGTGTTGTTTTGATCAAAATATGATTTATTTGCGTGTTCTATTTCAAGTTCGATGTGGGAAGCCTGATGTGTATTACAAGCCGATATGGGTTGGAAACTTGAGTTGTGTTACAAGCTGATATGGGTGGGAAACTTGAGTTGTTTTACAGGTTTATGTGATTTTGGTACTTGAGTTGTTTTACAAGTTTTGATATGGTTTTTGAGAACTTGAGTTGTGTTACAAGTTGACATGAAATGATAGGATTTTGAACTTGATGTAGATGAGCAAATTTGTTTCATGTTGTTGATGTGAGTTTGATTTTGATATCTTTGTTGTGATGTGGAAACTGATATTGGATTTGTTTTGAGATTTGATATGATAATGCCCCCTCGGGAGATCGTTCGTGCACACAAAGCATGAATGATCTCTCGAAAGAAGAAGAATGTTGTTTGAAAGATAGAAGAGTAGATAGTGATGCAATGCATGGGTTTGATAAGATTGATTAGATTGATTGGAATGAGATTAAGATTGATTTCAGGTATGACACCTCCTGTATAAGACATGGATGATTGAGCATCTGGTTTCAGGAATGATACCGTCTGTATAAGACATGGATGATTGAGCATCTGGTTTCAAGAATGATACTACCTGTATAAGACATGGATGATCAAGTGTCTAGTTTCAAGAATGATACTGCCTGTATAAGAGCTGATCAAAACATCTGGTTTCAGGAACGATATATCCTATATAAGACATGATAGAAGATAGTTTGGAAGAATGATGAAGATAGTTTAGAAGAATGATAGAAGATAGTTTGGAAGAATGATGAAGATAGTTTAGAAGAATGATAGAGATAGTTTGGATGAATGATAGAAGATAGTTTAGAAGAATGATAGAAGATAGTTTGGAAGAATGATAGAGATATGAAAGTGAAGAAAGATTCCATGATGATGTGATAGATATGCATGCGAGAGATGCAATGATGAATGATGAATGATATTTTGAAAATGAGATGTATGATATGATATGCAACTAATTGTAAAATGATATGTAGCTATGTGTAAAGTGATATACAACTATGTTTTTGGTAGCATCCTCATTCTGCATTTGCCATCCGATAGAACCATATGTTTGCTTTCATTATAGATATCATCATTGAGCATTGATTTGTTTAGGATATGTTGAAAATTTATACAAGCATAATGGTATAATTGAACCATAATGACCTGAGAAAAATTTACATGATATTTGATTTTGCAAGATAGCACAAGCATCAAGGTATAATTGAACCAGGATGACCTGAGTGCATATTGCGTAAACATACAAGAGTTAACCTTTGTCCCATACAAATCCGAAATGTCCTCAGTGATATGCCACCGGATTTCTTCATAGGACAAATTTGCATGGTAAAAGACTTCACTCACAGATAGAAGACAAATAAAACATCACATTCCTTCCTTGCTTCTCTAGTCATAAGACATCTTGGAGGTGCTCAGGAGATATGATAAGCAAAAATTAACAACCATAAGTAATCATGCATGCTATTGGAAATGTATTCTTGTCAATTAAAACATCTTGCAAAATAGATCTTTGTTCAGTTGAAATCAGTTCAAGTTCGTGATGTTTAGCCTTCTCGCATTTTTGTTTGGCATTTGTTGGTTGTTTTGATCCTTGTTGTCTTACTACGTGTTTGGTCTGATGTTGAAAATCTTGAAGGTGAAATGCCCCAAGCGAGGTTAGGATTTTGCCCCTTGTTGTTGATACTACTTTGATAGGGATATGTACACTGATCACCAAGCCATGGTGGGATATTATTTGGATAATTGTTTCAGATAAACCAAGGACAGTGACTACACTAAGTATGTCCAAGATTGATAAGCATTTATGAATTTCTGGTGATGTCTCAGATGGGTGGATATGATATGTACAATATGATTTCTGAAACATGTATTTCCATCAATTGATAAAGATAGGGCTAACTATAATAAAATCCAAGTAGTCATACTGATTGATATCATTGTTATGATTCGGTCGATGATTGATAAGAATGTCTGGTTTCAAAGAGTGAGTACCCCGTATAAGACCAATTTGTCTGGTTTCGAGTGTACCTATCCCTGTATAAGACATGTTTGATGTTGATGTTGATTTCAAGTAATGAATTGATTAACAAGACATGTGATAAGTTTGATTGCAGACTTTGAGAGTTTTCCTATTGTTGATCTGATTTGATGGATGGTCCATGTGTTCATGCTTTGATTTTGATTTTTATTATTTTTTTTTTTTTGTTTGTTGATTTTTAGTTTTTGGATATTTTGATTTTTTTGATTTTTTGGATATTTTGATTTTTTTGAGTTTTTTGGATATTTTGATTTTTTTGAGTTTTTTGGATATTTTGATTTTTTTGAGTTTTTGGATATTTTGATTTTTTTTTTTTTTTTGAGTTTTTGGATTAGAAGAAAGATGTATTTGGTTGCCCCAATGTATATCAAGACAAGGAATGGATGAATGGATGACTGAACCATTGAGGTGGAAATAGATTTGTTGTCCATAGTTTTGATCAAGATCAAGGATGAAAAAGGGGATATGGATAGAGATATGATATAGATAGCACTGGATGATGGAAGTAATGAATAGATAGGATAAGGGATATGGATTAGAGTGAAGCAAGATTGTAGAAAGAATTGGAGGATAGAAGAAATGAATATATAGAATAAGGGATATGGATTAGAGTGAAGCAAGATTGTAGAAAGAATTGGATGATAGAAGAAATGAATAGATAGGATAAGGGATATGGATTAGAGGATATGGATTAGGTGAAGCAAGATTGTAGAAAGAATTGGATGATAGAAGAAATGAATAGATAGGATAAGGGATATGGATTAGAGGATATGGGAGATATGGTAGGAAGAATAGAGTAGATGAACTTTGCCCCCAAGAATAGAGGTTTCCATTTGCAAAAAGGTGATATGTAAGATTGTCATAGTATTTAGCACCATCTAAATAAGCGTTTCTGAACTTTTCAAAGATAGAGACCCAACCCACACTTGGAACCTCTGGAAAATTCAACTAAATATTTCTAGCAACTAGGAAGCAGACTCAAAAGGGAAGAAGAATCCCAAACTAAATCAAGGTACTTAGTTCTTTGATTACCCATGTGTGTGAAAGTGGGTTCATTCTAGCTCATATGATCATTGTAATCTTCAGAATCCAACATGGCTAGCTACATGAGTTACCTTGACTTCAAAAGCATCCTAGATAGAGCCTCGTTGCCAGCGAGCGTCCATAGCCCCGACGAAGTTATCGCTGTAATTTCACAAATATTGCTCCATTGCCAGCTAGGCATCCATAGCCCCGATGGAGTTACTTGCATGTTCCCATAGCCAATCATTTTGATATTGCATTTCATTGCTTTTTTCTTTTCTTGATATTCATTTTCTTGCTCATGCTTTTGATATTTCTTTTTTTTTTCTTTATTTTTCTTGCATTGGCTTGTAAGTGATGAAACTTACATAGGTCTGATAATTATAGTGGCGCTGAAGCAAGATTTAAGATTTTTCACTAGCCATGTCTTCAATTTAAGAGATCATGATGATTTAGAGAAATCGATTAAGTGTATGAGATATAGTAATCAAAAGATGTCAGTACCAAGATACGATAAGTGGTTCTTTTCTGGATTGAGTGTATATCCCAACCAAAAGAAAGTGTTAAAGGGGAACAACCTCGGATTTTGAAGCATTTCATGAATAGATATCTAGGAAAAGGACTGAACATTAGATTCGAGCATGGGCAAGTATGTGACAAAATGACACAAATTCCTATTTCACAGATGAAAGATTTTATGTGAAGGATTGAATGAAAGGGATGGAAGGATAGAAAAGAGGTGTTGGATAATAGATAGAATGTTTGAAGATTTGTGCAAGGATAGATAGAAATGTTTTCAGGATGAGTGTTGGTACTTGAGAAGTGATGAAGAGATGGAGAAAAATTGAATTTTGGGACAGAAGGACCCAAAATAGATAGAGGAAATGATAGAAGAATAGTTTTGGAAAGATGTTTAGATAGAAGGTTGAAATAATTTCATAGATGTGCTCCTCGTTGATCTTTCTTATGGATCATTTGAGGTGATGGATTAGTGATGGAGGGAGGTAAGGACCCAAGATAGATGGAAGGGATGAAGAGTTTGATTGTGGAATGAAAGGGCCTAAGATAGATTTGGAGGATGAAGAGATTGAATTTGGAATGAAATATTTTGAGGATGAAGAGATTGATTTTGGAATGAAAGGACCTAAGATAGATTTGGAAGAAGAGATTGACTTTGGAATGAAAGGACCTAAGATATATTTGGAGGATGAAGAGATTACTTGATCTTGATCTTGACTTGGAGTAGGATCATTTGAGTTTGTGCTTTCCTCTTGATTTTGAATTAGATGAGTGGAGGAGATGGAAGGGATATCATGCTCTTTCTTAGGAGATGGATGTTGAATGGGACTCTGCTCTTGAGATGAAAGAGGATCATCAGGGATGGAATACCAAAATTTTAGGGGATCATCATAAGATTCTTGACAGGTGGGATCTTGATCAAAAATGGGATTAGATTGGGAAGTCATGATATTGTGATCTTGATTTATGTTAGGACTCATTTCCTTTGACTGAGTTTCTTTGTCAAATGCGCTGGGTTGGTTTTGGATATAATATTTGACGTGATGAAGGAATACATGATGAGATTTGAATAGTTGATGATTGATGTATAAAAACTTATTTCTCTTGATGAATTTGGAAAAATTAGGTTGTTGTTTCTTCAACGTGATGTTACGATAAAAGTTCTTTCTTCTCAGAATAAGGGGATTAGTCATGCATGAGTGATCAATAGTTTCCTTTGATTTGTTTGGATTTAGTTGATTCTTGTTTTTGAAAATTTCAAATCTTACTCTATCAAAGTGAAGGCTGCCCCTTCACGACAAAGTGTGTCAAATGATATGGATAAAAGCTTCCCGATCTAGAAACTGGATTTGACAATTTGAAAAGTTTTAAACAAGTGTTTTGAGATAAAAATCCGTAAGATGGTAAAGGATTCTGTTGATATTGATGATGAAGTTTCCGGATTATGATAGGAGAGACATCCTCTATTGCGCGATTCGTTTAGGATTTTACAACTTTTGTTTTGACACAAATTAGCTCAAGAAATAGTCTTAATGATTTGTTTTTGTCACTCTGTTTTGATGAAAAATGATGTTTAATGAAAAAGGCTTCTAAAAATGTTTTTGAAATTTCAAAAATTTTCTCGGTTTTGCTCTCTATTTTTCGGCCTTGGATCACACGCTAGAACAGAGTCTACATGCACTACTGAATTTACTTGATGCGCTAAAAGAATGAGCACACATGCTAAGCTGCCCGTAGACACGTGCTAAAGTTTTGACTTTCTGAAAATGGCGGTCTAATAGTTGAAAAGTTTATGCGCTATCCTGGGTCTTCGACACGCTAACTGTTTGACTTTATGCGCTAATGTTTGGTTTCCACGCACTAAGTTGTTGCTTCCCCGCGCTAGACTGCTTGTTTGATGCGCTAAAATGTTTCAACACTGATTTGTCTTGGGATAAAACACTATTGTTTGGAATCGACGCACTAACTTGAGGTTTGGATGCGCTACCAGAAGTACTCTACACGCTAAGAAGTTGCTCTTATGCACTAAACTGCCCTGATTTTTTTTTTTTTTTTTGACTTGGTTGTTTTTTTGCGATTTTTGGAATTTTTAACACTCATGATTTTAATGGATGATTTCTTTTTGGATACTCAAGCTTACTAAGTCGAATAGATAAAATCTTGATTACATGGTTTGGTATTCCCCTAATCTTGTTGGATGAAAGTCTTTCCTAAAAATAGTTGAAATGTTGATAACCATCTCAAAAGATGCTTTGTTGGGTTTGGAAATCTTCTCCACTTTATGATTTTTCCTTGTTTGAACTGACTTTTGAGTTTGATTGTTGGATACTTTGCAAGATATTTTAACATTTGTGACAAGAATACATAGCACACATGAAGACAATGATCATCCTAATGCTAAACATTGAGTGTATGTTCTTTTGAGGATGTGTTCAAATCCCCGATGTTATCACTGGTTTGATTTACAACAAAAGACACATCAGATAGACTCTTTATTCAAAGATCATTGACAATATCATAGCCCACTAGTTTCAATACTCCGTTAGCTCAAACAGCTGTGTCACCCCCTAGAGGGCGCCCATTTTTTTGCCTTTTGCCAAAATTTAACTCAAAGTGAATTTCTTCACAATTGAGTAATTATCTTGGGAGATATATGGTGAGTAATCTTGGGGGCGGATTCTTCCCCACCCTTGCACTATGATATTGCCAATGTTTGGCGACTGACTCGGTTCAAGGTTTCTAATGCTAAGGTTCTTAATCAGGCTTCCTGTTTGGCAGTCAGTGATAAACTCCCTCAGGAGGCTTCCCAACCTTTAGAACAAAGGCTTTACGTATCTCAAGGATACTGGGGGAAGGCTAATCGCTGCGCGCAACCGTTGAAAAGGACTTTCGTCACCTTCCACTTTTGATTATAGTGGGTTGGAATGCTTGGCATCAAAGTCGTTTCCCACTTAGGTCATTCCCCTCACACCGGCCAAAGAATGGCTTTAGGAGTTTTTCAACCCCTCGGGAAGGCAGGCCTGCTAAAGGATGTAAATGCTTGAAGTACAGAAAGCTTAAGAGTGGTTTGGCTTTTTGGTCACCCAGTTATGGGGAGAGCATATACCTTCCACTTTCGAGACAATGCAATCAAGTTGTTCCTTTTAGCCTTCAAGACAATGATTTGCTAACTTCTATTTGGAGATGTTGCTCCAACAAGCATGATGTTCTTTTTAACCTTTCATAGCAAAGTGTGTATTTCCAAAACTTTTGTAAAACAAGCTTGGTCAACAAAGTAAATCGTGATGTTTGGTCAACAAAATTAAAGTCGATAGGGGAAAAATTTCCCTCTTTGCCTTGCACAAAATGAAGATGAGGTTCTTTTACTTTGCAAAATGAAGTGAATCCTTTTAAACACCAAAGGATGGTGAGGTTCTTTTTAAAACTTTTGCCAAAGTAAAGATTGTTGGTTCTTTTTTTACAACTTCCAAAATGAAGTGTTTTTCCTGACTTGCAGGAATGAAAGGTTTGCTTTGTTGTTCTTTTTACCATGCAATAAAGAAAGATGAATTTTCTTTTAAAACACCAAAAAGGAAGGCATGAAGTTCATTTTATGCATCCAAATGAAATGATGAGGTTTATTTTAATTTGTGCAAAAAAGGAGAGTGAGTTCTTTTTAACCAGCTTTTGTTGAAAGAAAGTGAAAAAAGAAACTTAAAGCCTCTAAACTTGCTCCTTCCCCTGCATAAAAAATATTAGAACCTGCACACAGTCAGTGATCAAGTGTTAGTGTGAGCTTACACAAGCCTAAATTCTGATCTTGGTTACAAATTTTACAATCCTGATCCTGAAATGCCCTGAAATTTGACTAAGTCTGAAATTTGGAAGATCTTCCAAAAACTAGATTTTGCATTACAACTCCTGGAGGTCTGAAACCCCTCTCAAACATCCTGAAAGTATATATGGAATATAACTTAAAGTATAAGAAAGAGAAAAGAGAAGAGGAAATGTCACTTATACTCCCAATGTTATATTCCATATATATTATGCCTCCCACAAGCCTAATTTTTGACTCTGTCATAAATTTTTGGCTCTACCAATTCTATGCGCTAAACTATTGCACAGATGTGCTAAGAAAAAGCACCCACGCGCTATTATGTGTCCCCAATGCGCTAAGCTATTTTCCCAATGCGCTATTCTATTTTTCTCCCACATCAAGACCTACAAGAAAATATTAGTGGAAGTCATGCGCCAAAGAAAGAACTTCACGCGCTAGAGTATAGACCCCACGTGCTAAATAGTAAGTCGGATGCGCTAGACTATTAACCGGATGCGCTACTATGTTTTGTTTCCACGTTGAGGCCTATAGAAAAAACTTAATGGAGGTCATGCGCTAATGTTTGAACTGCACGCGCTAGATGATGGTCTGTACGCGCTGAACAGTGGATTGGATGCGTTACTCTGTTTACTGGATGCGCTACTTCTGTGTTTTGTCCGCGTCGAGACCTACAGGAAAATGTTAGCGGGGTTATGCACTAAAGAACGGTCTTCACGTGCTAGAGTATGGATCCCACGTGCTAAACAGTAAGCGGGATGCACTAGACTATTAACCGGATGTGCTATGGAATGTTTCCGATGCACCGATTCCTATTTTCCGCGGACCTGCAAAAGTCATTAATTTGAAAAACCGATTTGTTATTTGGGGTCGAACCCCACGGTGGGCACCAAAAATGTATGTGAGAAAAGTGGGCGAATAGAATTAAATATGTGAAAATATTGTTAAAAACTTGTCCACACACACACACAGGACTTCTTGATGCAAGCTATGGAGTAATGAAGTATTACTCAGCTTCCCAAGGAGGGTCCCATGGTTCTCTATCTCACAATGTCCCTCAAACCAATGTTTTTGCTCTCAGATCACTGAGCAAAATGGTTTAGGGATGGCAAATGCAAGAACGAGAGATGCTTTGATAGATTTTAGTATGAGATGCGTTGTAAGCTATGTATGATTCTAGAAATGCAATAAACTAAATGATAAGATGACAAGATTAGTATGAATACTATCCTAACATGATATATTAGTCTATGATTGAGCTAAATGATAAAGAAAGTATTCTAAACATGCATATTTAGACTAATTTCTATTCTAAAAGAGGCTAAATGATGAGCATAAAAATGATATGAAAGCTTGAAAGAATTTGAGCATAAGTGTAATGCTTCAAATTTGAAAGATGATTGATAAAAATGGAGGAATGAGAGCTCTATTTATAGCACAAACAGGGCAATGGATGGTCAAGATTGAAAGGTTTAATCAAGGGCCAAGCTTGAAAGTTGGGGATCCATGTGCACAATTTGCACCAATGACATGGTGACAAGTGTCAACATAAGATTGGGTTGAAAGAAGGGGTTGGAGGCATTGAATGCCTGAGAAGACCTCATAGTTATCTAGAGGCTAAGGGTCAACTCTAAGTTAGGATTACCCACTGGATTAGGAGTTAATCCAAGGATAAACCTTTGTGCAAATGATTAAGAGATAATCATGGTGAAAGCATTAAAGGCCTGATGAGACCCTTGGGTTGGGTAGAGGTTGAGTCAAAACAAATGTTTTAACCATGTAGGAGGGTTTGGGTTAACCATTAATGGTTATTGGAGACTTTGTGGATTAAGTGGTTGAAGGTTGGAAGCTTTCAAAGGTTATCAAAGACTTTGAGACATTTAGTGGTTGAGGGTTGAAAGCCTTTAATGGTTATCAAAGATTTTTAGGCTTTGAGAAGTGACTTCCCTTTGCTTAGGGATGTGACAAAGTTTAGAGGAGGGGTTAGGTTAATTAGAAGCGATTAGAAGATTCTAGAAGGGATTAGAAAGGGGTTTGGAATTTTGCAAGTGAATGGGGGGGATAATAGGATTTAATTGAAATAAAGTAATTTTCATTCAATTTGGTTGCAATTTGGGGAAATTAAATAAATTGGATTTATTCAATTTAGGATAACTATTTAATTAAATTTGAATTTAATTAAAAGTGGATAGAAGGGATTTAATTGAATAAAATGATTTATTCATTAAATGGGTATAGTTAATTTTATTTAAATAAATTGAGTAATTTACTTAATAAAATAGAGGAATGTGGATAATTTATCTAAATAGAGAAATGAACATAAAATATTCATTTAGGAATATGGTCATTTTTATACGTCTACAATATGATCTATAAAGAAAAAAATATATCCAAAAGGCCACAAAGGCCCACTGAGCAAAATAAATCAAAGTCAAAATCTATATGGGTTCCTAAATCCCTTGTGCAAGCTATGCGCTCCAAGGAACCACAAAAGCATGAAAAATCAAAAACCATGTGAATCCCTAAGCAGCTCCTTGAAGCACAAAAGCCTAAAGAAACATCCAACTTGGCATCCAAAGTTGCTATTCCTCCATCCAACCCTCTCAAATTTGTTCCTCCATCACCTTCTTCATCCATTTTGGGCTCTTATGTCCCAAAATCCCAAGTTATTCCTCCATCCAAATCTCACAATCTGAGATCCATTTTTCCTCCATCAATCCACCACCCCTCAAGGTGTGTGCCAATGTTGATCTTGCCAACATTTCTATCCACTAAAGCCCAATTCTTCCAATACCCTATCCATTATCCAATGCATATTTTCCATCCTTCTATCCCTTTGATCCCATCCTTTGCATAAATCCTTACCTTAGTTTCATCTTATTTTCCATGTCCTTATCCAACCAACAACTTTGAGCATACTTTTAAAGGTCATGGTCCATTTTTTTTTCAAGGCTACTATCAAAAAAAAATAAAAAAAGATGCTTGAGTCCTTCTTCCATCCCCTATCATCTGTCCATCTTCTATTGAAAAAGTAAAAAAAAAAAAGACAAAAGAAAAATGTAACGCAAAAAATAATTCATCCACTGGTGAAAACCTGGCAAACAGGTGCCTTGGGCAAGT